>NW_027140995.1:0-300000 GCF_036365525.1 Heterodontus francisci | reverse complement strand
ATAAATACCAATCAACACAAATATAATTAATAAATACCAATCAACACCAACATAATTAATAAATACCAATCAACACCAATATAATTAATAAATACCAATCAACACCAACATAATTAATAAATACCAATCAACACAAATATAATTAATAAATACCAATCAACACCGATATAATTAATAAATACCAATCAACACCAACATAATTAATAAATACCAATCAACAGCAATATAATTAATAAATACCAATCAACACCGATATAATTAATAAATACCAATCAACACAAATATAATTAATAAATACCAATCAACACCAACATAATTAATAAATACCAATCAACACCAATATAATTAATAAATACCAATCAACACCGATATAATTAATAAATACCAATCAACACCAACATAATTAATAAATACCAATCTACACCAATATAATTAATAAATACCAATCAACACAAATATAATTAATAAATACCAATCAACACCACATAATTAATAAATACCATTCAATACCAATATAATTAATAAATACCAATCAACACCGATATAATTAATAAATACCAATCAACACAAATATAATTATAAATACCAAACAACACCGATATAATTAATAAATACCAATCAACACAAATATAATTAATAAATACCAATCAATACCAACATAATTAATAAATACCAATCAACACAAATATAATTAATAAATACCAATCAATACCAACATAATTAATAAATACCAATCAACACAAATATAATTAATAAATACCAATCAATACCAACATAATTAATAAATACCAATCAACACAAATATAATTAATAAATACCAATCAACACAAATATAATTAATAAGTACCAATCCACACCAACATAATTAATAAATACCAATCAACACAAATATAATTAATAAATACCAATCAACACAAATATAATGAATAAATACCAATCAATACCAACATAATTAATAAATACCAATCAACACAAATATAATTAATAAATACCAATCAACACCAACATAATTAATAAATACCAATCAACACAAATATAATTAATAAATACCAATCAATACCAACATAATCAATAAATACCAATCAACACAAATATAATTAATAAATACCAATCAACACCAACATAATTAATAAATACCAATCAACACAAATATAATTAATAAATACCAATCAACACCGATATAATTAATAAATACCAATCAACACAAATATAATTAATAAATACCAATCCACACAAATATAATTAATAAATACCAATCAACACCAACATAATTAATAAATACCAATCAACACAAATATAATTAATAAATACCAATCAACACCAACATAATTAATAAATACCAATCAACACCAATATAATTAATAAATACCAATCAACACCGATATAATTAATAAATACCAATCAACACCAACATAATTAATAAATACCAATCTACACCAATATAATTAATAAATACCAATCAACACAAATATAATTAATAAATACCAATCAACACCACATAATTAATAAATACCAATCAATACCAATATAATTAATAAATACCAATCAACACAAATATAATTAATAAATACCAATCAACACCAACATAATTAATAAATACCAATCAACACAAATATAATTAATAAATACCAATCAACACCAACATAATTAATAAATACCAATCAACACCAATATAATTAATAAATACCAATCAACACAAAGATAATTAATAAATACCAATCAACACCAACATAATTAATAAATACCAATCAACACCAATATAATTAATAAATACCAATCAACACCAACATAATTAATAAATACCAATCAACACCAATATAATTAATAAATACCAATCAACACCAACATAATTAATAAATACCAATCAACACCAACATAATTAATAAATACCAATCCACACAAATATAATTAATAAATACCAATCAACACCAATATAATTAATAAATACCAATCCACACAAATATAATTAATAAATACCAATCAACACCGATATAATTAATAAATACCAATCAACACAAATATAATTAATAAATACCAATCAACACCGAGATAATTAATAAATGCCAATCAACACAAATATAATTAATAAATACCAATCAACACCAACATAATTAATAAATACCAATCAACACCGATATAATTAATAAATACCAATCCACACCAACATAATTAATAAATACCAATCAACACAAATATAATTATAAATACCAATCCACACCAACATAATTAATAAATACCAATCCACACAAATATAATTAATAAATACCAATCAACACAAATATAAGTATAAATACCAATCAACACCAACATAATTAATAAATACCAATCCACACAAATATAATTAATAAATACCAATCAACACCAATATAATTAATAAATACCAATCCACACAAATATAATTAATAAATACCAATCAACACCAATATAATTAATAAATACCAATCAACACAAATATAATTAATAAATACCAATCCACACCAACATAATTAATAAATACCAATCAACACCAACATAATTAATAAATACCAATCAACACAAATATAATTATAAATACCAAACAACACCGATATAATTAATAAATACCAATCAACACAAATATAATTATAAATAACAATCAACACAAATATAATTAATAAATACCAATCAACACCAACATAATTAATAAATACCAATCCACACAAATATAATTAATAAATACCAATCAACACCAACATAATTAATAAATACCAATCAACACAAATATAATTATAAATACCAATCCACACCAACATAATTAATAAATACCAATCAACACAAATATAATTAATAAATACCAATCAATACCAACATAATTAATAAATACCAATCAACACAAATATAATTAATAAATACCAATCAATACCAACATAATTAATAAATACCAATCAACACAAATATAATTAATAAATACCAATCAATACCAACATAATTAATAAATACCAATCAACACAAATATAATTAATAAATACCAATCAACACAAATATAATTAATAAGTACCAATCCACAACAACATAATTAATAAATACCAATCAACACAAATATAATTAATAAATACCAATCAATACCAACATAATTAATAAATACCAATCAACACAAATATAATTAATAAATACCAATCAACACCAACATAATTAATAAATACCAATCAACACAAATATAATTAATAAATACCAATCAATACCAACATAATTAATAAATACCAATCAACACAAATATAATTAATAAATACCAATCAACACCAACATAATTAATAAATACCAATCAACACAAATATAATTAGTAAATACCAATCAACACCGATATAATTAATAAATACCAATCAACACAAATATAATTAATAAATACCAATCCACACAAATATAATTAATAAATACCAATCAACACCAACATAATTAATAAATACCAATCAACACAAATATAATTAATAAATACCAATCAACACCAACATAATTAATAAATACCAATCAACACCAATATAATTAATAAATACCAATCAACACCGATATAATTAATAAATACCAATCAACACAAATATAATTAATAAATACCAATCAACACCAACATAATTAATAAATACCAATCTACACCAATATAATTAATAAATACCAATCAGCACCACATAATTAATAAATACCAATCAATACCAATATAATTAATAAATACCAATCAACACCGATATAATTAATAAATACCAATCAACACAAATATAATTAATAAATACCAATCAACACCAACATAATTAATAAATACCAATCAACACAAATATAATTATAAATACCAATCCACACCAACATAATTAATAAATACCAATCAACACAAATATAATTAATAAATACCAATCAATACCAACATAATTAATAAATACCAATCAACACAAATATAATTAATAAATACCAATCAATACCAACATAATTAATAAATACCAATCAACACAAATATAATTAATAAATACCAATCAATACCAACATAATTAATAAATACCAATCAACACAAATATAATTAATAAATACCAATCAACACAAATATAATTAATAAGTACCAATCCACAACAACATAATTAATAAATACCAATCAACACAAATATAATTAATAAATACCAATCAATACCAACATAATTAATAAATACCAATCAACACAAATATAATTAATAAATACCAATCAACACCAACATAATTAATAAATACCAATCAACACAAATATAATTAATAAATACCAATCAATACCAACATAATTAATAAATAC
Source organism: Heterodontus francisci (assembly GCF_036365525.1). Taxonomy (NCBI): domain Eukaryota; kingdom Metazoa; phylum Chordata; class Chondrichthyes; order Heterodontiformes; family Heterodontidae; genus Heterodontus; species Heterodontus francisci. The sequence goes on along the minus strand of NW_027140995.1, from coordinate 295,739 downwards.
CAATCAACACAAATATAATTAATAAATACCAATCAACACCAACATAATTAATAAATACCAATCAACACAAATATAATTAGTAAATACCAATCAACACCGATATAATTAATAAATACCAATCAACACAAATATAATTAATAAATACCAATCCACACAAATATAATTAATAAATACCAATCAACACCAACATAATTAATAAATACCAATCAACACAAATATAATTAATAAATACCAATCAACACCAACATAATTAATAAATACCAATCAACACCAATATAATTAATAAATACCAATCAACACCGATATAATTAATAAATACCAATCAACACAAATATAATTAATAAATACCAATCAACACCAACATAATTAATAAATACCAATCTACACCAATATAATTAATAAATACCAATCAGCACCACATAATTAATAAATACCAATCAATACCAATATAATTAATAAATACCAATCAACACCGATATAATTAATAAATACCAATCAACACAAATATAATTAATAAATACCAATCAACACCAACATAATTAATAAATACCAATCAACACAAATATAATTAATAAATACCAATCAACACCAACATAGTTAATAAATACCAATCCACACCAACATAATTAATAAATACCAATCAACACAAATATAATTAATAAATACCAATCAACACAAATATAATTAATAAGTACCAATCCACAACAACATAATTAATAAATACCAATCAACACAAATATAATTAATAAATACCAATCAATACCAACATAATTAATAAATACCAATCAACACAAATATAATTAATAAATACCAATCAACACCAACATAATTAATAAATACCAATCAACACAAATATAATTAATAAATACCAATCAATACCAACATAATTAATAAATACCAATCAACACAAATATAATTAATAAATACCAATCAACACCAACATAATTAATAAATACCAATCCACACCAACATAATTAATAAATACCAATCAACACAAATATAATTAATAAATACCAATCAATACCAACATAATTAATAAATACCAATCAACACAAATATAATTAATAAATACCAATCAATACCAACATAATTAATAAATACCAATCAACACAAATATAATTAATAAATACCAATCAATACCAACATAATTAATAAATACCAATCAACACAAATATAATTAATAAATACCAATCAACACAAATATAATTAATAAGTACCAATCCACAACAACATAATTAATAAATACCAATCAACACAAATATAATTAATAAATACCAATCAATACCAACATAATTAATAAATACCAATCAACACAAATATAATTAATAAATACCAATCAACACCAACATAATTAATAAATACCAATCAACACAAATATAATTAATAAATACCAATCAATACCAACATAATTAATAAATACCAATCAACACAAATATAATTAATAAATACCAATCAACACCAACATAATTAATAAATACCAATCAACACAAATATAATTAGTAAATACCAATCAACACCGATATAATTAATAAATACCAATCAACACAAATATAATTAATAAATACCAATCCACACAAATATAATTAATAAATACCAATCAACACCAACATAATTAATAAATACCAATCAACACAAATATAATTAATAAATACCAATCAACACCAACATAATTAATAAATACCAATCAACACCAATATAATTAATAAATACCAATCAACACCGATATAATTAATAAATACCAATCAACACAAATATAATTAATAAATACCAATCAACACCAACATAATTAATAAATACCAATCTACACCAATATAATTAATAAATACCAATCAGCACCACATAATTAATAAATACCAATCAATACCAATATAATTAATAAATACCAATCAACACCGATATAATTAATAAATACCAATCAACACAAATATAATTAATAAATACCAATCAACACCAACATAATTAATAAATACCAATCAACACAAATATAATTAATAAATACCAATCAACACCAACATAGTTAATAAATACCAATCCACACCAACATAATTAATAAATACCAATCAACACAAATATAATTAATAAATACCAATCAACACAAATATAATTAATAAGTACCAATCCACAACAACATAATTAATAAATACCAATCAACACAAATATAATTAATAAATACCAATCAATACCAACATAATTAATAAATACCAATCAACACAAATATAATTAATAAATACCAATCAACACCAACATAATTAATAAATACCAATCAACACAAATATAATTAATAAATACCAATCAATACCAACATAATTAATAAATACCAATCAACACAAATATAATTAATAAATACCAATCAACACCAACATAATTAATAAATACCAATCAACACAAATATAATTAATAAATACCAATCAACACCGATATAATTAATAAATACCAATCAACACAAATATAATTAATAAATACCAATCCACACAAATATAATTAATAAATACCAATCAACACCAACATAATTAATAAATACCAATCAACACAAATATAATTAATAAATACCAATCAACACCAACATAATTAATAAATACAAATCAACACCAATATAATTAATAAATACCAATCAACACCAACATAATTAATAAATACCAATCAACACAAATATAATTAATAAATACCAATCAACACCAACATAATTAATAAATACCAATCAACACAAATATAATTAGTAAATACCAATCAACACCGATATAATTAATAAATACCAATCAACACAAATATAATTAATAAATACCAATCCACACAAATATAATTAATAAATACCAATCAACACCAACATAATTAATAAATACCAATCAACACAAATATAATTAATAAATACCAATCAACACCAACATAATTAATAAATACCAATCAACACCAATATAATTAATAAATACCAATCAACACCAACATAATTAATAAATACCAATCAACACAAATATAATTAATAAATACCAATCCACACAAACATAATTAATAAATACCAATCAACACAAATATAATTAATAAATACCAATCAACACCGATATAATTAATAAATACCAATCAACACCAACATAATTAATAAATACCAATCAACAGCAATATAATTAATAAATACCAATCAACACCGATATAATTAATAAATACCAATCAACACAAATATAATTAATAAATACCAATCAACACCAACATAATTAATAAATACCAATCAACACCAATATAATTAATAAATACCAATCAACACCGATATAATTAATAAATACCAATCAACACAAATATAATTAATAAATACCAATCAACACCAACATAATTAATAAATACCAATCTACACCAATATAATTAATAAATACCAATCAGCACCACATAATTAATAAATACCAATCAATACCAATATAATTAATAAATACCAATCAACACCGATATAATTAATAAATACCAATCAACACAAATATAATTAATAAATACCAATCAACACCAACATAATTAATAAATACCAATCAACACAAATATAATTAATAAATACCAATCAACACCAACATAATTAATAAATACCAATCCACACCAACATAATTAATAAATACCAATCAACACAAATATAATTAATAAATACCAATCAACACAAATATAATTAATAAGTACCAATCCACAACAACATAATTAATAAATACCAATCAACACCGATATAATTAATAAATACCAATCAATACCAACATAATTAATAAATACCAATCAACACAAATATAATTAATAAATACCAATCAACACCAACATAATTAATAAATACCAATCAACACAAATATAATTAATAAATACCAATCAATACCAACATAATTAATAAATACCAATCAACACAAATATAATTAATAAATACCAATCAACACCAACATAATTAATAAATACCAATCAACACAAATATAATTAATAAATACCAATCAACACCGATATAATTAATAAATACCAATCAACACAAATATAATTAATAAATACCAATCCACACAAATATAATTAATAAATACCAATCAACACCAACATAATTAATAAATACCAATCAACACAAATATAATTAATAAATACCAATCAACACCAACATAATTAATAAATACCAATCAACACCAATATAATTAATAAATACCAATCAACACCAACATAATTAATAAATACCAATCAACACAAATATAATTAATAAATACCAATCCACACAAACATAATTAATAAATACCAATCAACACAAATATAATTAATAAATACCAATCAACACCGATATAATTAATAAATACCAATCAACACCAACATAATTAATAAATACCAATCAACAGCAATATAATTAATAAATACCAATCAACACCGATATAATTAATAAATACCAATCAACACAAATATAATTAATAAATACCAATCAACACCAACATAATTAATAAATACCAATCAACACCAATATAATTAATAAATACCAATCAACACCGATATAATTAATAAATACCAATCAACACAAATATAATTAATAAATACCAATCAACACCAACATAATTAATAAATACCAATCTACACCAATATAATTAATAAATACCAATCAGCACCACATAATTAATAAATACCAATCAATACCAATATAATTAATAAATACCAATCAACACCGATATAATTAATAAATACCAATCAACACAAATATAATTAATAAATACCAATCAACACCAACATAATTAATAAATACCAATCAACACAAATATAATTAATAAATACCAATCAACACCAACATAATTAATAAATACCAATCCACACCAACATAATTAATAAATACCAATCAACACAAATATAATTAATAAATACCAATCAACACAAATATAATTATAAATACCAAACAACACCGATATAATTAATAAATACCAATCAACACAAATATAATTAATAAATACCAATCAATACCAACATAATTAATAAATACCAATCAACACAAATATAATTAATAAATACCAATCAATACCAACATAATTAATAAATACCAATCAACACAAATATAATTAATAATTACCAATCAATACCAACATAATTAATAAATACCAATCAACACAAATATAATTAATAAATACCAATCAACACAAATATAATTAATAAGTACCAATCCACACCAACATAATTAATAAATACCAATCAACACAAATATAATTAATAAATACCAATCAATACCAACATAATTAATAAATACCAATCAACACAAATATAATTAATAAATACCAATCAACACCAACATAATTAATAAATACCAATCAACACAAATATAATTAATAAATACCAATCAATACCAACATAATTAATAAATACCAATCAACACAAATATAATTAATATATACCAATCAACACCAACATAATTAATAAATACCAATCAACACAAATATAATTAATAAATACCAATCAACACCGATATAATTAATAAATACCAATCAACACAAATATAATTAATAAATAGCAATCCACACAAATATAATTAATAAATACCAATCAACACCAACATAATTAATAAATACCAATCAACACCAACATAATTAATAAATACCAATCAACACCAATATAATTAATAAATACCAATCCACACAAATATAATTAATAAATACCAATCAACACCAACATAATTAATAAATACCAATCAACACAAATATAATTAATAAATACCAATCAACACCGATATAATTAATAAATACCAATCAACACCAACATAATTAATAAATACCAATCAACAGCAATATAATTAATAAATACCAATCAACACCGATATAATTAATAAATACCAATCAACACCAACATAATTAATAAATACCAATCGACACCAATATAATTAATAAATACCAATCAACACCGATATAATTAATAAATACCAATCAACACCAACATAATTAATAAATACCAATCAACACAAATATAATTAATAAATACCAATCAACACCGATATAATTAATAAATACCAATCAACACCAACATAATTAATAAATACCAATCAACACAAATATAATTAATAAATACCAATCAACACCGATATAATTAATAAATACCAATCAACACCAACATAATTAATAAATACCAATCAACAGCAATATAATTAATAAATACCAATCAACACCGATATAATTAATAAATACCAATCAACACAAATATAATTAATAAATACCAATCAACACCAACATAATTAATAAATACCAATCAACACCAATATAATTAATAAATACCAATCAACACAAATATAATTAATAAATACCAATCAACACCAACATAATTAATAAATACCAATCTACACCAATATAATTAATAAATACCAATCAACACAAATATAATTAATAAATACCAATCAACACCACATAATTAATAAATACCAATCAATACCAATATAATTAATAAATACCAATCAACACCGATATAATGAATAAATACCAATCAACACAAATATAATTAATAAATACCAATCAAAACCAACATAATTAATAAATACCAATCAGCACCACATAATTAATAAATACCAATCAATACCAATATAATTAATAAATACCAATCAACACCGATATAATTAATAAATACCAATCAACACAAATATAATTAATAAATACCAATCAACACCAACATAATTAATAAATACCAATCAACACAAATATAATTAATAAATACCAATCAACACCAACATAGTTAATAAATACCAATCCACACCAACATAATTAATAAATACCAATCAACACAAATATAATTAATAAATACCAATCAACACAAATATAATTAATAAGTACCAATCCACAACAACATAATTAATAAATACCAATCAACACAAATATAATTAATAAATACCAATCAATACCAACATAATTAATAAATACCAATCAACACAAATATAATTAATAAATACCAATCAACACCAACATAATTAATAAATACCAATCAACACAAATATAATTAATAAATACCAATCAATACCAACATAATTAATAAATACCAATCAACACAAATATAATTAATAAATACCAATCAACACCAACATAATTAATAAATACCAATCAACACAAATATAATTAATAAATACCAATCAACACCGATATAATTAATAAATACCAATCAACACAAATATAATTAATAAATACCAATCCACACAAATATAATTAATAAATACCAATCAACACCAACATAATTAATAAATACCAATCAACACAAATATAATTAATAAATACCAATCAACACCAACATAATTAATAAATACAAATCAACACCAATATAATTAATAAATACCAATCAACACCAACATAATTAATAAATACCAATCAACACAAATATAATTAATAAATACCAATCAACACCAACATAATTAATAAATACCAATCAACACAAATATAATTAGTAAATACCAATCAACACCGATATAATTAATAAATACCAATCAACACAAATATAATTAATAAATACCAATCCACACAAATATAATTAATAAATACCAATCAACACCAACATAATTAATAAATACCAATCAACACAAATATAATTAATAAATACCAATCAACACCAACATAATTAATAAATACCAATCAACACCAATATAATTAATAAATACCAATCAACACCAACATAATTAATAAATACCAATCAACACAAATATAATTAATAAATACCAATCCACACAAACATAATTAATAAATACCAATCAACACAAATATAATTAATAAATACCAATCAACACCGATATAATTAATAAATACCAATCAACACCAACATAATTAATAAATACCAATCAACAGCAATATAATTAATAAATACCAATCAACACCGATATAATTAATAAATACCAATCAACACAAATATAATTAATAAATACCAATCAACACCAACATAATTAATAAATACCAATCAACACCAATATAATTAATAAATACCAATCAACACCGATATAATTAATAAATACCAATCAACACAAATATAATTAATAAATACCAATCAACACCAACATAATTAATAAATACCAATCTACACCAATATAATTAATAAATACCAATCAGCACCACATAATTAATAAATACCAATCAATACCAATATAATTAATAAATACCAATCAACACCGATATAATTAATAAATACCAATCAACACAAATATAATTAATAAATACCAATCAACACCAACATAATTAATAAATACCAATCAACACAAATATAATTAATAAATACCAATCAACACCAACATAATTAATAAATACCAATCCACACCAACATAATTAATAAATACCAATCAACACAAATATAATTAATAAATACCAATCAACACAAATATAATTAATAAGTACCAATCCACAACAACATAATTAATAAATACCAATCAACACAAATATAATTAATAAATACCAATCAATACCAACATAATTAATAAATACCAATCAACACAAATATAATTAATAAATACCAATCAACACCAACATAATTAATAAATACCAATCAACACAAATATAATTAATAAATACCAATCAATACCAACATAATTAATAAATACCAATCAACACAAATATAATTAATAAATACCAATCAACACCAACATAATTAATAAATACCAATCAACACAAATATAATTAATAAATACCAATCAACACCGATATAATTAATAAATACCAATCAACACAAATATAATTAATAAATACCAATCCACACAAATATAATTAATAAATACCAATCAACACCAACATAATTAATAAATACCAATCAACACAAATATAATTAATAAATACCAATCAACACCAACATAATTAATAAATACCAATCAACACCAATATAATTAATAAATACCAATCAACACCAACATAATTAATAAATACCAATCAACACAAATATAATTAATAAATACCAATCCACACAAACATAATTAATAAATACCAATCAACACAAATATAATTAATAAATACCAATCAACACCGATATAATTAATAAATACCAATCAACACCAACATAATTAATAAATACCAATCAACAGCAATATAATTAATAAATACCAATCAACACCGATATAATTAATAAATACCAATCAACACAAATATAATTAATAAATACCAATCAACACCAACATAATTAATAAATACCAATCAACACCAATATAATTAATAAATACCAATCAACACCGATATAATTAATAAATACCAATCAACACAAATATAATTAATAAATACCAATCAACACCAACATAATTAATAAATACCAATCTACACCAATATAATTAATAAATACCAATCAGCACCACATAATTAATAAATACCAATCAATACCAATATAATTAATAAATACCAATCAACACCGATATAATTAATAAATACCAATCAACACAAATATAATTAATAAATACCAATCAACACCAACATAATTAATAAATACCAATCAACACAAATATAATTAATAAATACCAATCAACACCAACATAATTAATAAATACCAATCCACACCAACATAATTAATAAATACCAATCAACACAAATATAATTAATAAATACCAATCAACACAAATATAATTATAAATACCAAACAACACCGATATAATTAATAAATACCAATCAACACAAATATAATTAATAAATACCAATCAATACCAACATAATTAATAAATACCAATCAACACAAATATAATTAATAAATACCAATCAATACCAACATAATTAATAAATACCAATCAACACAAATATAATTAATAATTACCAATCAATACCAACATAATTAATAAATACCAATCAACACAAATATAATTAATAAATACCAATCAACACAAATATAATTAATAAGTACCAATCCACACCAACATAATTAATAAATACCAATCAACACAAATATAATTAATAAATACCAATCAATACCAACATAATTAATAAATACCAATCAACACAAATATAATTAATAAATACCAATCAACACCAACATAATTAATAAATACCAATCAACACAAATATAATTAATAAATACCAATCAATACCAACATAATTAATAAATACCAATCAACACAAATATAATTAATATATACCAATCAACACCAACATAATTAATAAATACCAATCAACACAAATATAATTAATAAATACCAATCAACACCGATATAATTAATAAATACCAATCAACACAAATATAATTAATAAATAGCAATCCACACAAATATAATTAATAAATACCAATCAACACCAACATAATTAATAAATACCAATCAACACCAATATAATTAATAAATACCAATCAACACCAACATAATTAATAAATACCAATCAACACCAATATAATTAATAAATACCAATCCACACAAATATAATTAATAAATACCAATCAACACCAACATAATTAATAAATACCAATCAACACAAATATAATTAATAAATACCAATCAACACCGATATAATTAATAAATACCAATCAACACCAACATAATTAATAAATACCAATCAACAGCAATATAATTAATAAATACCAATCAACACCGATATAATTAATAAATACCAATCAACACCAACATAATTAATAAATACCAATCGACACCAATATAATTAATAAATACCAATCAACACCGATATAATTAATAAATACCAATCAACACCAACATAATTAATAAATACCAATCAACACAAATATAATTAATAAATACCAATCAACACCGATATAATTAATAAATACCAATCAACACCAACATAATTAATAAATACCAATCAACACAAATATAATTAATAAATACCAATCAACACCGATATAATTAATAAATACCAATCAACACCAACATAATTAATAAATACCAATCAACAGCAATATAATTAATAAATACCAATCAACACCGATATAATTAATAAATACCAATCAACACAAATATAATTAATAAATACCAATCAACACCAACATAATTAATAAATACCAATCAACACCAATATAATTAATAAATACCAATCAACACAAATATAATTAATAAATACCAATCAACACCAACATAATTAATAAATACCAATCTACACCAATATAATTAATAAATACCAATCAACACAAATATAATTAATAAATACCAATCAACACCACATAATTAATAAATACCAATCAATACCAATATAATTAATAAATACCAATCAACACCGATATAATGAATAAATACCAATCAACACAAATATAATTAATAAATACCAATCAAAACCAACATAATTAATAAATACCAATCAACACAAATATAATTAATAAATACCAATCAACACCAACATAATTAACAAATACCAATCAACACCAATATAATTAATAAATACCAATCAACACAAAGATAATTAATAAATACCAATCGACACCAACATAATTAATAAATACCAATCAACACCAATATAATTAATAAATACCAATCAACACAAATATAATTAATAAATACCAATCAACACCAACATAATTAATAAATACCAATCAACACCAATATAATTAATAAATACCAATCAACACCAACATAATTAATAAATACCAATCAACACAAACATAATTAATAAATACCAATCCACACAAATATAATTAATAAATACCAATCAACACCAATATAATTAATAAATACCAATCCACACAAATATAATTAATAAATACCAATCAACACCGATATAATTAATAAATACCAATCAACACAAATATAATTAATAAATAGCAATCAACACCGAGATAATTAATAAATGCCAATCAACACAAATATAATTAATAAATACCAATCAACACCAACATAATTAATAAATACCAATCAACACCGATATAATTAATAAATACCAATCCACACCAACATAATTAATAAATACCAATCAACACAAATATAATTATAAATACCAATCCACACCAACATAATTAATAAATACCAATCCACACAAATATAATTAATAAATACCAATCAACACAAATATAAGTATAAATACCAATCAACACCAACATAATTAATAAATACCAATCCACACAAATATAATTAATAAATACCAATCAACACCAATATAATTAATAAATACCAATCCACACAAATATAATTAATAAATACCAATCAACACCAATATAATTAATAAATACCAATCAACACAAATATAATTAATAAATACCAATCCACACCAACATAATTAATAAATACCAATCAACACCAACATAATTAATAAATACCAATCAACACAAATATAATTATAAATACCAAACAACACCGATATCATTAATAAATACCAATCAACACAAATATAATTATAAATACCAATCAACACAAATATAATTAATAAATACCAATCAACACCAACATAATTAATAAATACCAATCCACACAAATATAATTAATAAATACCAATCAACACCGATATAATTAATAAATACCAATCAACACAAATATAATTAATAAATACCAATCAACACCAACATAATTAATAAATACCAATCTACACCAATATAATTAATAAATACCAATCAGCACCACATAATTAATAAATACCAATCAATACCAATATAATTAATAAATACCAATCAACACCGATATAATTAATAAATACCAATCAACACAAATATAATTAATAAATACCAATCAACACCAACATAATTAATAAATACCAATCAACACAAATATAATTAATAAATACCAATCAACACCAACATAATTAATAAATACCAATCAACACAAATATAATTAATAAATACCAATCAACACAAATATAATTATAAATACCAAACAACACCGATATAATTAATAAATACCAATCAACACAAATATAATTAATAAATACCAATCAATACCAACATAATTAATAAATACCAATCAACACAAATATAATTAATAAATACCAATCAATACCAACATAATTAATAAATACCAATCAACACAAATATAATTAATAATTACCAATCAATACCAACATAATTAATAAATACCAATCAACACAAATATAATTAATAAATACCAATCAACACAAATATAATTAATAAGTACCAATCCACACCAACATAATTAATAAATACCAATCAACACAAATATAATTAATAAATACCAATCAATACCAACATAATTAATAAATACCAATCAACACAAATATAATTAATAAATACCAATCAACACCAACATAATTAATAAATACCAATCAACACAAATATAATTAATAAATACCAATCAATACCAACATAATTAATAAATACCAATCAACACAAATATAATTAATATATACCAATCAACACCAACATAATTAATAAATACCAATCAACACAAATATAATTAATAAATACCAATCAACACCGATATAATTAATAAATACCAATCCACACAAATATAATTAATAAATACCAATCAACACCAACATAATTAATAAATACCAATCAACACCAATATAATTAATAAATACCAATCAACACCAACATAATTAATAAATACCAATCAACACCAATATAATTAATAAATACCAATCCACACAAATATAATTAATAAATACCAATCAACACCAACATAATTAATAAATACCAATCAACACAAATATAATTAATAAATACCAATCAACACCGATATAATTAATAAATACCAATCAACACCAACATAATTAATAAATACCAATCAACAGCAATATAATTAATAAATACCAATCAACACCGATATAATTAATAAATACCAATCAACACCAACATAATTAATAAATACCAATCGACACCAATATAATTAATAAATACCAATCAACACCGATATAATTAATAAATACCAATCAACACCAACATAATTAATAAATACCAATCAACACAAATATAATTAATAAATACCAATCAACACCGATATAATTAATAAATACCAATCAACACCAACATAATTAATAAATACCAATCAACACAAATATAATTAATAAATACCAATCAACACCGATATAATTAATAAATACCAATCAACACCAACATAATTAATAAATACCAATCAACAGCAATATAATTAATAAATACCAATCAACACCGATATAATTAATAAATACCAATCAACACAAATATAATTAATAAATACCAATCAACACCAACATAATTAATAAATACCAATCCACACAAATATAATTAATAAATACCAATCAACACAAATATAATTAATAAATAGCAATCAACACCGAGATAATTAATAAATGCCAATCAACACAAATATAATTAATAAATACCAATCAACACCAACATAATTAATAAATACCAATCAACACCGATATAATTAATAAATACCAATCCACACCAACATAATTAATAAATACCAATCAACACAAATATAATTATAAATACCAATCCACACCAACATAATTAATAAATACCAATCCACACAAATATAATTAATAAATACCAATCAACACAAATATAAGTATAAATACCAATCAACACCAACATAATTAATAAATACCAATCCACACAAATATAATTAATAAATACCAATCAACACCAATATAATTAATAAATACCAATCCACACAAATATAATTAATAAATACCAATCAACACCAATATAATTAATAAATACCAATCAACACAAATATAATTAATAAATACCAATCCACACCAACATAATTAATAAATACCAATCAACACCAACATAATTAATAAATACCAATCAACACAAATATAATTATAAATACCAAACAACACCGATATCATTAATAAATACCAATCAACACAAATATAATTATAAATACCAATCAACACAAATATAATTAATAAATACCAATCAACACCAACATAATTAATAAATACCAATCCACACAAATATAATTAATAAATACCAATCAACACCGATATAATTAATAAATACCAATCAACACAAATATAATTAATAAATACCAATCAACACCAACATAATTAATAAATACCAATCTACACCAATATAATTAATAAATACCAATCAGCACCACATAATTAATAAATACCAATCAATACCAATATAATTAATAAATACCAATCAACACCGATATAATTAATAAATACCAATCAACACAAATATAATTAATAAATACCAATCAACACCAACATAATTAATAAATACCAATCAACACAAATATAATTAATAAATACCAATCAACACCAACATAATTAATAAATACCAATCAACACAAATATAATTAATAAATACCAATCAACACAAATATAATTATAAATACCAAACAACACCGATATAATTAATAAATACCAATCAACACAAATATAATTAATAAATACCAATCAATACCAACATAATTAATAAATACCAATCAACACAAATATAATTAATAAATACCAATCAATACCAACATAATTAATAAATACCAATCAACACAAATATAATTAATAATTACCAATCAATACCAACATAATTAATAAATACCAATCAACACAAATATAATTAATAAATACCAATCAACACAAATATAATTAATAAGTACCAATCCACACCAACATAATTAATAAATACCAATCAACACAAATATAATTAATAAATACCAATCAATACCAACATAATTAATAAATACCAATCAACACAAATATAATTAATAAATACCAATCAACACCAACATAATTAATAAATACCAATCAACACAAATATAATTAATAAATACCAATCAATACCAACATAATTAATAAATACCAATCAACACAAATATAATTAATATATACCAATCAACACCAACATAATTAATAAATACCAATCAACACAAATATAATTAATAAATACCAATCAACACCGATATAATTAATAAATACCAATCCACACAAATATAATTAATAAATACCAATCAACACCAACATAATTAATAAATACCAATCAACACCAATATAATTAATAAATACCAATCAACACCAACATAATTAATAAATACCAATCAACACCAATATAATTAATAAATACCAATCCACACAAATATAATTAATAAATACCAATCAACACCAACATAATTAATAAATACCAATCAACACAAATATAATTAATAAATACCAATCAACACCGATATAATTAATAAATACCAATCAACACCAACATAATTAATAAATACCAATCAACAGCAATATAATTAATAAATACCAATCAACACCGATATAATTAATAAATACCAATCAACACCAACATAATTAATAAATACCAATCGACACCAATATAATTAATAAATACCAATCAACACCGATATAATTAATAAATACCAATCAACACCAACATAATTAATAAATACCAATCAACACAAACATAATTAATAAATACCAATCAACACCGATATAATTAATAAATACCAATCAACACCAACATAATTAATAAATACCAATCAACACAAATATAATTAATAAATACCAATCAACACCGATATAATTAATAAATACCAATCAACACCAACATAATTAATAAATACCAATCAACAGCAATATAATTAATAAATACCAATCAACACCGATATAATTAATAAATACCAATCAACACAAATATAATTAATAAATACCAATCAACACCAACATAATTAATAAATACCAATCAACACCAATATAATTAATAAATACCAATCAACACAAATATAATTAATAAATACCAATCAACACCAACATAATTAATAAATACCAATCTACACCAATATAATTAATAAATACCAATCAACACAAATATAATTAATAAATACCAATCAACACCACATAATTAATAAATACCAATCAATACCAATATAATTAATAAATACCAATCAACACCGATATAATGAATAAATACCAATCAACACAAATATAATTAATAAATACCAATCAACACCAACATAATTAATAAATACCAATCAACACAAATATAATTAATAAATACCAATCAACACCAACATAATTAATAAATACCAATCAACACCAATATAATTAATAAATACCAATCAACACAAAGATAATTAATAAATACCAATCAACACCAACATAATTAATAAATACCAATCAACACCAATATAATTAATAAATACCAATCAACACAAATATAATTAATAAATACCAATCAACACCAACATAATTAATAAATACCAATCAACACCAATATAATTAATAAATACCAATCAACACCAACATAATTAATAAATACCAATCAACACAAACATAATTAATAAATACCAATCCACACAAATATAATTAATAAATACCAATGAACACCAATATAATTAATAAATACCAATCCACACAAATATAATTAATAAATACCAATCAACACCGATATAATTAATAAATACCAATCAACACAAATATAATTAATAAATACCAATCAACACCGAGATAATTAATAAATGCCAATCAACACAAATATAATTAATAAATACCAATCAACACCAACATAATTAATAAATACCAATCAACACCGATATAATTAATAAATACCAATCCACACCAACATAATTAATAAATACCAATCAACACAAATATAATTATAAATACCAATCCACACCAACATAATTAATAAATACCAATCCACACAAATATAATTAATAAATACCAATCAACACAAATATAAGTATAAATACCAATCAACACCAACATAATTAATAAATACCAATCCACACAAATATAATTAATAAATACCAATCAACACCAATATAATTAATAAATACCAATCCACACAAATATAATTAATAAATACCAATCAACACCAATATAATTAATAAATACCAATCAACACAAATATAATTAATAAATACCAATCCACACCAACATAATTAATAAATACCAATCAACACCAACATAATTAATAAATACCAATCAACACAAATATAATTATAAATACCAAACAACACCGATATCATTAATAAATACCAATCAACACAAATATAATTATAAATACCAATCAACACAAATATAATTAATAAATACCAATCAACACCAACATAATTAATAAATACCAATCCACACAAATATAATTAATAAATACCAATCAACACCAACATAATTAATAAATACCAATCAACACAAATATAATTATAAATACCAATCCACACCAACATAATTAATAAATACCAATCAACACAAATATAATTAATAAATACCAATCAATACCAACATAATTAATAAATACCAATCAACACAAATATAATTAATAAATACCAATCAATACCAACATAATTAATAAATACCAATCAACACAAATATAATTAATAAATACCAATCAATACCAACATAATTAATAAATACCAATCAACACAAATATAATTAATAAATACCAATCAACACAAATATAATTAATAAGTACCAATCCACAACAACATAATTAATAAATACCAATCAACACAAATATAATTAATAAATACCAATCAATACCAACATAATTAATAAATACCAATCAACACAAATATAATTAATAAATACCAATCAACACCAACATAATTAATAAATACCAATCAACACAAATATAATTAATAAATACCAATCAATACCAACATAATTAATAAATACCAATCAACACAAATATAATTAATAAATACCAATCAACACCAACATAATTAATAAATACCAATCAACACAAATATAATTAATAAATACCAATCAACACCGATATAATTAATAAATACCAATCAACACAAATATAATTAATAAATACCAATCAACACCGATATAATTAATAAATACCAATCAACACAAATATAATTAATAAATACCAATCCACACAAATATAATTAATAAATACCAATCAACACCAACATAATTAATAAATACCAATCAACACCAATATAATTAATAAATACCAATCAACACCAACATAATTAATAAATACCAATCAACACCAATATAATTAATAAATACCAATCCACACAAATATAATTAATAAATACCAATCAACACCAACATAATTAATAAATACCAATCAACACAAATATAATTAATAAATACCAATCAACACCGATATAATTAATAAATACCAATCAACACCAACATAATTAATAAATACCAATCAACAGCAATATAATTAATAAATACCAATCAACACCGATATAATTAATAAATACCAATCAACATCAACATAATTAATAAATACCAATCGACACCAATATAATTAATAAATACCAATCAACACCGATATAATTAATAAATACCAATCAACACCAACATAATTAATAAATACCAATCAACACAAATATAATTAATAAATACCAATCAACACCGATATAATTAATAAATACCAATCAACACCAACATAATTAATAAATACCAATCAACACAAATATAATTAATAAATACCAATCAACACCGATATAATTAATAAATACCAATCAACACCAACATAATTAATAAATACCAATCAACAGCAATATAATTAATAAATACCAATCAACACCGATATAATTAATAAATACCAATCAACACAAATATAATTAATAAATACCAATCAACACCAACATAATTAATAAATACCAATCAACACCAATATAATTAATAAATACCAATCAACACAAATATAATTAATAAATACCAATCAACACCAACATAATTAATAAATACCAATCTACACCAATATAATTAATAAATACCAATCAACACAAATATAATTAATAAATACCAATCAACACCACATAATTAATAAATACCAATCAATACCAATATAATTAATAAATACCAATCAACACCGATATAATGAATAAATACCAATCAACACAAATATAATTAATAAATACCAATCAACACCAACATAATTAATAAATACCAATCAACACAAATATAATTAATAAATACCAATCAACACCAACATAATTAATAAATACCAATCAACACCAATATAATTAATAAATACCAATCAACACAAAGATAATTAATAAATACCAATCAACACCAACATAATTAATAAATACCAATCAACACCAATATAATTAATAAATACCAATCAACACAAATATAATTAATAAATACCAATCAACACCAACATAATTAATAAATACCAATCAACACCAATATAATTAATAAATACCAATCAACACCAACATAATTAATAAATACCAATCAACACAAACATAATTAATAAATACCAATCCACACAAATATAATTAATAAATACCAATCAACACCAATATAATTAATAAATACCAATCCACACAAATATAATCAATAAATACCAATCAACACCGATATAATTAATAAATACCAATCAACACAAATATAATTAATAAATACCAATCAACACCGAGATAATTAATAAATGCCAATCAACACAAATATAATTAATAAATACCAATCCACACCAACATAATTAATAAATACCAATCAACACCGATATAATTAATAAATACCAATCCACACCAACATAATTAATAAATACCAATCAACACAAATATAATTATAAATACCAATCCACACCAACATAATTAATAAATACCAATCCACACAAATATAATTAATAAATACCAATCAACACAAATATAAGTATAAATACCAATCAACACCAACATAATTAATAAATACCAATCCACACAAATATAATTAATAAATACCAATCAACACCAATATAATTAATAAATACCAATCCACACAAATATAATTAATAAATACCAATCAACACCAATATAATTAATAAATACCAATCAACACAAATATAATTAATAAATACCAATCCACACCAACATAATTAATAAATACCAATCAACACCAACATAATTAATAAATACCAATCAACACAAATATAATTATAAATACCAAACAACACCGATATCATTAATAAATACCAATCAACACAAATATAATTATAAATACCAATCAACACAAATATAATTAATAAATACCAATCAACACCAACATAATTAATAAATACCAATCCACACAAATATAATTAATAAATACCAATCAACACCAACATAATTAATAAATACCAATCAACACAAATATAATTATAAATACCAATCCACACCAACATAATTAATAAATACCAATCAACACAAATATAATTAATAAATACCAATCAATACCAACATAATTAATAAATACCAATCAACACAAATATAATTAATAAATACCAATCAATACCAACATAATTAATAAATACCAATCAACACAAATATAATTAATAAATACCAATCAATACCAACATAATTAATAAATACCAATCAACACAAATATAATTAATAAATACCAATCAACACAAATATAATTAATAAGTACCAATCCACAACAACATAATTAATAAATACCAATCAACACAAATATAATTAATAAATACCAATCAATACCAACATAATTAATAAATACCAATCAACACAAATATAATTAATAAATACCAATCAACACCAACATAATTAATAAATACCAATCAACACAAATATAATTAATAAATACCAATCAATACCAACATAATTAATAAATACCAATCAACACAAATATAATTAATAAATACCAATCAACACCAACATAATTAATAAATACCAATCAACACAAATATAATTAATAAATACCAATCAACACCGATATAATTAATAAATACCAATCAACACAAATATAATTAATAAATACCAATCCACACAAATATAATTAATAAATACCAATCAACACCAACATAATTAATAAATACCAATCAACACAAATATAATTAATAAATACCAATCAACACCAATATAATTAATAAATACCAATCAACACCAACATAATTAATAAATACCAATCAACACAAATATAATTAATAAATACCAATCCACACAAACATAATTAATAAATACCAATCAACACCGATATAATTAATAAATACCAATCAACACCGATATAATTAATAAATACCAATCAACACAAATATAATTAATAAATACCAATCAACACCAACATAATTAATAAATACCAATCAACACCAAAATAATTAATAAATACCAATCAACACCAATATAATTAATAAATACCAATCAACACAAATATAATTAATAAATACCAATCCACACAAATATAATTAATAAATACCAATCAACACCAACATAATTAATAAATACCAATCAACACAAATATAATTAATAAATACCAATCAACACCGATATAATTAATAAATACCAATCAACAGCAATATAATTAATAAATACCAATCAACACCGATATAATTAATAAATACCAATCAACACCGACATAATTAATAAATACCAATCGACACCAATATAATTAATAAATACCAATCAACACCGATATAATTAATAAATACCAATCAACACCAACATAATTAATAAATACCAATCAACACAAATATAATTAATAAATACCAATCAACACCGATATAATTAATAAATACCAATCAACACCAACATAATTAATAAATACCAATCAACACAAATATAATTAATAAATACCAATCAACACCGATATAATTAATAAATACCAATCAACACCAACATAATTAATAAATACCAATCAACAGCAATATAATTAATAAATACCAATCAACACCGATATAATTAATAAATACCAATCAACACAAATATAATTAATAAATACCAATCAACACCAACATAATTAATAAATACCAATCAACACCAATATAATTAATAAATACCAATCAACACAAATATAATTAATAAATACCAATCAACACCAACATAATTAATAAATACCAATCTACACCAATATAATTAATAAATACCAATCAACACAAATATAATTAATAAATACCAATCAACACCACATAATTAATAAATACCAATCAATACCAATATAATTAATAAATACCAATCAACACCGATATAATTAATAAATACCAATCAACACAAATATAATTAATAAATACCAATCAACACCAACATAATTAATAAATACCAATCAACACAAATATAATTAATAAATACCAATCAACACCAACATAATTAATAAATACCAATCAACACCAATATAATTAATAAATACCAATCAACACAAAGATAATTAATAAATACCAATCAACACCAACATAATTAATAAATACCAATCAACACCAATATAATTAATAAATACCAATCAACACCAACATAATTAATAAATACCAATCAACACCAATATAATTAATAAATACCAATCAACACCAACATAATTAATAAATACCAATCAACACAAACATAATTAATAAATACCAATCAACACCAACATAATTAATAAATACCAATCCACACCAATATAATTAATAAATACCAATCAACACCAATATAATTAATAAATACCAATCCACACAAATATAATTAATAAATACCAATCAACACCGATATAATTAATAAATACCAATCAACACAAATATAATTAATAAACACCAATCAACACCGAGATAATTAATAAATGCCAATCAACCCAAATATAATTAATAAATACCAATCAACACAAATATAATTAATAAATACCAATCAATACCAACATAATTAATAAATACCAATCAACACAAATATAATTAATAAATACCAATCAATACCAACATAATTAATAAATACCAATCAACACAAATATAATTAATAAATACCAATCAATACCAACATAATTAATAAATACCAATCAACACAAATATAATTAATAAATACCAATCAACACAAATATAATTAATAAGTACCAATCCACAACAACATAATTAATAAATACCAATCAACACAAATATAATTAATAAATACCAATCAATACCAACATAATTAATAAATACCAATCAACACAAATATAATTAATAAATACCAATCAACACCAACATAATTAATAAATACCAATCAACACAAATATAATTAATAAATACCAATCAATACCAACATAATTAATAAATACCAATCAACACAAATATAATTAATAAATACCAATCAACACCAACATAATTAATAAATACCAATCAACACAAATATAATTAATAAATACCAATCAACACCGATATAATTAATAAATACCAATCAACACAAATATAATTAATAAATACCAATCAACACCGATATAATTAATAAATACCAATCAACACAAATATAATTAATAAATACCAATCCACACAAATATAATTAATAAATACCAATCAACACCAACATAATTAATAAATACCAATCAACACCAATATAATTAATAAATACCAATCAACACCAACATAATTAATAAATACCAATCAACACCAATATAATTAATAAATACCAATCCACACAAATATAATTAATAAATACCAATCAACACCAACATAATTAATAAATACCAATCAACACAAATATAATTAATAAATACCAATCAACACCGATATAATTAATAAATACCAATCAACACCAACATAATTAATAAATACCAATCAACAGCAATATAATTAATAAATACCAATCAACACCGATATAATTAATAAATACCAATCAACACCAACATAATTAATAAATACCAATCGACACCAATATAATTAATAAATACCAATCAACACCGATATAATTAATAAATACCAATCAACACCAACATAATTAATAAATACCAATCAACACAAATATAATTAATAAATACCAATCAACACCGATATAATTAATAAATACCAATCAACACCAACATAATTAATAAATACCAATCAACACAAATATAATTAATAAATACCAATCAACACCGATATAATTAATAAATACCAATCAACACCAACATAATTAATAAATACCAATCAACAGCAATATAATTAATAAATACCAATCAACACCGATATAATTAATAAATACCAATCAACACAAATATAATTAATAAATACCAATCAACACCAACATAATTAATAAATACCAATCAACACCAATATAATTAATAAATACCAATCAACACAAATATAATTAATAAATACCAATCAACACCAACATAATTAATAAATACCAATCTACACCAATATAATTAATAAATACCAATCAACACAAATATAATTAATAAATACCAATCAACACCACATAATTAATAAATACCAATCAATACCAATATAATTAATAAATACCAATCAACACCGATATAATGAATAAATACCAATCAACACAAATATAATTAATAAATACCAATCAACACCAACATAATTAATAAATACCAATCAACACAAATATAATTAATAAATACCAATCAACACCAACATAATTAATAAATACCAATCAACACCAATATAATTAATAAATACCAATCAACACAAAGATAATTAATAAATACCAATCAACACCAACATAATTAATAAATACCAATCAACACCAATATAATTAATAAATACCAATCAACACAAATATAATTAATAAATACCAATCAACACCAACATAATTAATAAATACCAATCAACACCAATATAATTAATAAATACCAATCAACACCAACATAATTAATAAATACCAATCAACACAAACATAATTAATAAATACCAATCCACACAAATATAATTAATAAATACCAATCAACACCAATATAATTAATAAATACCAATCCACACAAATATAATCAATAAATACCAATCAACACCGATATAATTAATAAATACCAATCAACACAAATATAATTAATAAATACCAATCAACACCGAGATAATTAATAAATGCCAATCAACACAAATATAATTAATAAATACCAATCCACACCAACATAATTAATAAATACCAATCAACACCGATATAATTAATAAATACCAATCCACACCAACATAATTAATAAATACCAATCAACACAAATATAATTATAAATACCAATCCACACCAACATAATTAATAAATACCAATCCACACAAATATAATTAATAAATACCAATCAACACAAATATAAGTATAAATACCAATCAACACCAACATAATTAATAAATACCAATCCACACAAATATAATTAATAAATACCAATCAACACCAATATAATTAATAAATACCAATCCACACAAATATAATTAATAAATACCAATCAACACCAATATAATTAATAAATACCAATCAACACAAATATAATTAATAAATACCAATCCACACCAACATAATTAATAAATACCAATCAACACCAACATAATTAATAAATACCAATCAACACAAATATAATTATAAATACCAAACAACACCGATATCATTAATAAATACCAATCAACACAAATATAATTATAAATACCAATCAACACAAATATAATTAATAAATACCAATCAACACCAACATAATTAATAAATACCAATCCACACAAATATAATTAATAAATACCAATCAACACCAACATAATTAATAAATACCAATCAACACAAATATAATTATAAATACCAATCCACACCAACATAATTAATAAATACCAATCAACACAAATATAATTAATAAATACCAATCAATACCAACATAATTAATAAATACCAATCAACACAAATATAATTAATAAATACCAATCAATACCAACATAATTAATAAATACCAATCAACACAAATATAATTAATAAATACCAATCAATACCAACATAATTAATAAATACCAATCAACACAAATATAATTAATAAATACCAATCAACACAAATATAATTAATAAGTACCAATCCACAACAACATAATTAATAAATACCAATCAACACAAATATAATTAATAAATACCAATCAATACCAACATAATTAATAAATACCAATCAACACAAATATAATTAATAAATACCAATCAACACCAACATAATTAATAAATACCAATCAACACAAATATAATTAATAAATACCAATCAATACCAACATAATTAATAAATACCAATCAACACAAATATAATTAATAAATACCAATCAACACCAACATAATTAATAAATACCAATCAACACAAATATAATTAATAAATACCAATCAACACCGATATAATTAATAAATACCAATCAACACAAATATAATTAATAAATACCAATCCACACAAATATAATTAATAAATACCAATCAACACCAACATAATTAATAAATACCAATCAACACAAATATAATTAATAAATACCAATCAACACCAATATAATTAATAAATACCAATCAACACCAACATAATTAATAAATACCAATCAACACAAATATAATTAATAAATACCAATCCACACAAACATAATTAATAAATACCAATCAACACCGATATAATTAATAAATACCAATCAACACCGATATAATTAATAAATACCAATCAACACAAATATAATTAATAAATACCAATCAACACCAACATAATTAATAAATACCAATCAACACCAAAATAATTAATAAATACCAATCAACACCAATATAATTAATAAATACCAATCAACACAAATATAATTAATAAATACCAATCCACACAAATATAATTAATAAATACCAATCAACACCAACATAATTAATAAATACCAATCAACACAAATATAATTAATAAATACCAATCAACACCGATATAATTAATAAATACCAATCAACAGCAATATAATTAATAAATACCAATCAACACCGATATAATTAATAAATACCAATCAACACCGACATAATTAATAAATACCAATCGACACCAATATAATTAATAAATACCAATCAACACCGATATAATTAATAAATACCAATCAACACCAACATAATTAATAAATACCAATCAACACAAATATAATTAATAAATACCAATCAACACCGATATAATTAATAAATACCAATCAACACCAACATAATTAATAAATACCAATCAACACAAATATAATTAATAAATACCAATCAACACCGATATAATTAATAAATACCAATCAACACCAACATAATTAATAAATACCAATCAACAGCAATATAATTAATAAATACCAATCAACACCGATATAATTAATAAATACCAATCAACACAAATATAATTAATAAATACCAATCAACACCAACATAATTAATAAATACCAATCAACACCAATATAATTATTAATACCAATCAACACAAATATAATTAATAAATACCAATCAACACCAACATAATTAATAAATACCAATCTACACCAATATAATTAATAAATACCAATCAACACAAATATAATTAATAAATACCAATCAACACCACATAATTAATAAATACCAATCAATACCAATATAATTAATAAATACCAATCAACACCGATATAATTAATAAATACCAATCAACACAAATATAATTAATAAATACCAATCAACACCAACATAATTAATAAATACCAATCAACACAAATATAATTAATAAATACCAATCAACACCAACATAATTAATAAATACCAATCAACACCAATATAATTAATAAATACCAATCAACACAAAGATAATTAATAAATACCAATCAACACCAACATAATTAATAAATACCAATCAACACCAATATAATTAATAAATACCAATCAACACCAACATAATTAATAAATACCAATCAACACCAATATAATTAATAAATACCAATCAACACCAACATAATTAATAAATACCAATCAACACAAACATAATTAATAAATACCAATCAACACCAACATAATTAATAAATACCAATCCACACCAATATAATTAATAAATACCAATCAACACCAATATAATTAATAAATACCAATCCACACAAATATAATTAATAAATACCAATCAACACCGATATAATTAATAAATACCAATCAACACAAATATAATTAATAAACACCAATCAACTCCGAGATAATTAATAAATGCCAATCAACACAAATATAATTAATAAATACCAATCAACACCAACATAATTAATGAATACCAATCAACACCGATATAATTAATAAATACCAATCCACACCAACATAATTAATAAATACCAATCAACACAAATATAATTATAAATACCAATCCACACCAACATAATTAATAAATACCAATCCACACAAATATAATTAATAAATACCAATCAACACAAATATAAGTATAAATACCAATCAACACCAACATAATTAATAAATACCAATCCACACAAATATAATTAATAAATACCAATCAACACCAATATAATTAATAAATACCAATCCACACAAATATAATTAATAAATACCAATCAACACCAATATAATTAATAAATACCAATCAACACAAATATAATTAATAAATACCAATCCACACCAACATAATTAATAAATACCAATCAACACCAACATAATTAATAAATACCAATCAACACAAATATAATTATAAATACCAAACAACACCGATATCATTAATAAATACCAATCAACACAAATATAATTATAAATACCAATCAACACAAATATAATTAATAAATACCAATCAACACCAACATAATTAATAAATACCAATCCACACAAATATAATTAATAAATACCAATCAACACCAACATAATTAATAAATACCAATCAACACAAATATAATTATAAATACCAATCCACACCAACATAATTAATAAATACCAATCAACACAAATATAATTAATAAATACCAATCAATACCAACATAATTAATAAATACCAATCAACACAAATATAATTAATAAATACCAATCAATACCAACATAATTAATAAATACCAATCAACACAAATATAATTAATAAATACCAATCAATACCAACATAATTAATAAATACCAATCAACACAAATATAATTAATAAATACCAATCAACACAAATATAATTAATAAGTACCAATCCACAACAACATAATTAATAAATACCAATCAACACAAATATAATTAATAAATACCAATCAATACCACCATAATTAATAAATACCAATCAACACAAATATAATTAATAAATACCAATCAACACCAACATAATTAATAAATACCAATCAACACAAATATAATTAATAAATACCAATCAATACCAACATAATTAATAAATACCAATCAACACAAATATAATTAATAAATACCAATCAACACCAACATAATTAATAAATACCAATCAACACAAATATAATTAATAAATACCAATCAACACCGATATAATTAATAAATACCAATCAACACAAATATAATTAATAAATACCAATCCACACAAATATAATTAATAAATACCAATCAACACCAACATAATTAATAAATACCAATCAACACCAATATAATTAATAAATACCAATCAACACCAACATAATTAATAAATACCAATCAACACAAATATAATTAATAAATACCAATCCACACAAACATAATTAATAAATACCAATCAACACAAATATAATTAATAAATACCAATCAACACCGATATAATTAATAAATACCAATCAACACCAACATAATTAATAAATACCAATCAACAGCAATATAATTAATAAATACCAATCAACACCGATATAATTAATAAATACCAATCAACACAAATATAATTAATAAATACCAATCAACACCAACATAATTAATAAATACCAATCAACACCAATATAATTAATAAATACCAATCAACACCGATATAATTAATAAATACCAGTCAACACAAATATAATTAATAAATACCAATCAACACCAACATAATTAATAAATACCAATCTACACAAATATAATTAATAAATACCAATCAGCACCACATAATTAATAAATACCAATCAATACCAATATAATTAATAAATACCAATCAACACCGATATAATTAATAAATACCAATCAACACAAATATAATTAATAAATACCAATCAACACCAACATAATTAATAAATACCAATCAACACAAATATAATTAATAAATACCAATCAACACCAACATAATTAATAAATACCAATCCACACCAACATAATTAATAAATACCAATCAACACAAATATAATTAATAAATACCAATCAACACCAACATAATTAATAAATACCAATCCACACCAACATAATTAATAAATACCAATCAACACCAACATAATTAATAAATACCAATCAACACAAATATAATTAATAAATACCAATCCACACAAACATAATTAATAAATACCAATCAACACAAATATAATTAATAAATACCAATCAACACCGATATAATTAATAAATACCAATCAACACCAACATAATTAATAAATACCAATCAACAGCAATATAATTAATAAATACCAATCAACACCGATATAATTAATAAATACCAATCAACACAAATATAATTAATAAATACCAATCAACACCAACATAATTAATAAATACCAATCAACACCAATATAATTAATAAATACCAATCAACACCGATATAATTAATAAATACCAGTCAACACAAATATAATTAATAAATACCAATCAACACCAATATAATTAATAAATACCAATCAACACCGATATAATTAATAAATACCAGTCAACACAAATATAATTAATAAATACCAATCAACACCAACATAATTAATAAATACCAATCTACACAAATATAATTAATAAATACCAATCAGCACCACATAATTAATAAATACCAATCAATACCAATATAATTAATAAATACCAATCAACACCGATATAATTAATAAATACCAATCAACACAAATATAATTAATAAATACCAATCAACACCAACATAATTAATAAATACCAATCAACACAAATATAATTAATAAATACCAATCAACACCAACATAATTAATAAATACCAATCCACACCAACATAATTAATAAATACCAATCAACACAAATATAATTAATAAATACCAATCAACACAAATATAATTATAAATACCAAACAACACCGATATAATTAATAAATACCAATCAACACAAATATAATTAATAAATACCAATCAATACCAACATAATTAATAAATACCAATCAACACAAATATAATTAATAAATACCAATCAATACCAACATAATTAATAAATACCAATCAACACAAATATAATTAATAAATACCAATCAATACCAACATAATTAATAAATACCAATCAACACAAATATAATTAATAAATACCAATCAACACAAATATAATTAATAAGTACCAATCCACACCAACATAATTAATAAATACCAATCAACACAAATATAATTAATAAATACCAATCAATACCAACATAATTAATAAATACCAATCAACACAAATATAATTAATAAATACCAATCAACACCAACATAATTAATAAATACCAATCAACACAAATATAATTAATAAATACCAATCAATACCAACATAATTAATAAATACCAATCAACACAAATATAATTAATAAATACCAATCAACACCAACATAATTAATAAATACCAATCAACACAAATATAATTAATAAATACCAATCAACACCGATATAATTAATAAATACCAATCAACACAAATATAATTAATAAATACCAATCCACACAAATATAATTAATAAATACCAATAAACACCAACATAATTAATAAATACCAATCCACACAAATATAATTAATAAATACCAATCAACACAAATATAATTAATAAATACCAATCCACACCAACATAATTAATAAATACCAATCAACACAAATATAATTAATGAATACCAATCCACACCAACATAATTAATAAATACCAATCAACACAAATATAATTATAAATACCAATCCACACAAATATAATTAATAAATACCAATCCACACCAACATAATTAATAAATACCAATCCGCACAAACATAATTAATAAATACCAATCCACACAAATATAATTAATAAATACCAATCAACACAAATATAATTATAAATACCAATCAACACAAATATAATTAATAAATACCAATCAACACCAACATAATTAATAAATACCAATCCACACAAATATAATTAATAAATACCAATCAACACAAATATAATTAGAATTAGAATTAGAATTAGAATATTACAGCGCAGTACAGGCCCTTCGGCCCTCGATGTTGCGCCGATCATCTGACCTACACTATTCCATTTACATCCATATGTCTATCCAATGACCACTTAAATGCCCTTAAAGTTGGCGAGTCTACTACTGTTGCAGGCAGGGCGTTCCACGCCCCTACTACTCTCTGCGTAAAGAAACTACCTCTGACATCTGTCCTATATCTTTCACCCCTCAACTTAAAGCTATGTCCCCTCGTGTTTGCCATCCTCATCCGAGGAAAAAGACTCTCACTATCCACCCTATCTAACCCTCTGATTATCTTGTATGTCTCTATTAAGTCACCTCTCCTCCTCCTTCTCTCTAACGAAAACAACCCCAAGTCCCTCAGCCTTTCCTCGTAAGACCTTCCTTCCATACCAGGCAACATCCTAGTAAATCTCCTCTGCACCCTTTCCAAAGCTTCGACATCCTTCCTATAATGCGGTGACCAGAACTGCACGCAATACTCCAGGTGCGGCCTCACCAGAGTTTTGTACAGCTGCATCATGACCCCGTGGCTCTGAAACTCGATCCCCCTACTAATAAAGGCTAACACACCATATGCCTTCTTAACAGCCCTATTAACCTGGGTAGCAACTTTCAGGGATTTATGTACCTGGATACCAAGATCTCTCTGCTCATCTACACTACCAAGAATCTTCCCATTAGCCCAGTACTCTGCATTGCTGTTACTCCTTCCAAAGTGAATCACCTCACACTTCTCCGCATTAAACTCCATTTGCCATCTCTCCAATCCACACAAATATCCACACAATACCAATCCACATAAACATAATTATAAATACGAATCCACACAAATATAATTAATAAATACCAATCCACACCAACATAATTAATAAATACCAATCCACACAAATATAATTAGTAAATACCAATCAACACAAATATAATTATAAATACCAATCAACATCAACATAATTAATAAATACCAATCCACACCAACATAATTATAAATACCAATCCACACAAATATAATTAATAAATACCAATCCGCACAAATATAATTAATAAATACCAATCAACACAAATATAATTAATAAATACCAATCCGCACAAACATAATTAATACATACCAATCCACACAAATATAATTAATAAATCCCAATCAACACAAATATAATTAATAAATACCAATCCACACAAATATAATTATAAATACCAATCCACACCAACATAATTAATAAATACCAATCCACACAAATATAATTAATAAATACCAATCCACACCAACATAATTAATAAATACCAATCAACACAAATATAATTAATAAATACCAATCCACACCAACATAATCAATAAATACCAATCAACACAAATATAATTATAAATACCAATCAACACCAACATAATTAATAAATACCAATCCACACAAATATAATTAATAAATACCAATCAACACAAATATAGTTATAAATACCAATCCACACCAACATAATTAATAAATACCAATCCACACCAATATAATTATAAATACCAATCCACACCAACAAAATGAATAAATACCAATCCACACAAATATAATTAATAAATACCAATCAACACCAACATAATTAATAAATACCAATCAACACAAATATAATTATAAATACCAATCAACACAAATATAATTAATAAATACCAATCAACACCAACATAATTAATAAATACCAATCCACACAAATATAATTAATAAATACCAATCAACACCAACATAATTAATAAATACCAATCAACACAAATATAATTATAAATACCAATCCACACCAACATAATTAATAAATACCAATCAACACAAATATAATTAATAAATACCAATCAATACCAACATAATTAATAAATACCAATCAACACAAATATAATTAATAAATACCAATCAATACCAACATAATTAATAAATACCAATCAACACAAATATAATTAATAAATACCAATCAACACCAACATAATTAATAAATACCAATCAACACAAATATAATTAATAAATACCAATCAACACAAATATAATTAATAAGTACCAATCCACAACAACATAATTAATAAATACCAATCAACACAAATATAATTAATAAATACCAATCAATACCAACATAATTAATAAATACCAATCAACACCAACATAATTAATAAATACCAATCAACACAAATATAATTAATAAATACCAATCAATACCAACATAATTAATAAATACCAATCAACACAAATATAATTAATAAATACCAATCAACACCAACATAATTAATA
Organism: Heterodontus francisci; assembly: GCF_036365525.1. Taxonomy (NCBI): domain Eukaryota; kingdom Metazoa; phylum Chordata; class Chondrichthyes; order Heterodontiformes; family Heterodontidae; genus Heterodontus; species Heterodontus francisci. Next base: position 260,950 of record NW_027140995.1, on the reverse strand, counting down.
AATACCAATCAACACAAATATAATTAATACATACCAATCAACACCGATATAATTAATAAATACCAATCAACACAAATATAATTAATAAATACCAATCCACACAAATATAATTAATAAATACCAATCAACACCAACATAATTAATAAATACCAATCAACACCAATATAATTAATAAATACCAATCAACACCAACATAATTAATAAATACCAATCAACACAAATATAATTAATAAATACCAATCCACACAAACATAATTAATAAATACCAATCAACACAAATATAATTAATAAATACCAATCAACACCGATATAATTAATAAATACCAATCAACACCAACATAATTAATAAATACCAATCAACTGCAATATAATTAATAAATACCAATCAACACCGATATAATTAATAAATACCAATCAACACAAATATAATTAATAAATACCAATCAACACCAACATAATTAATAAATACCAATCAACACCAATATAATTAATAAATACCAATCAACACCGATATAATTAATAAATACCAATCAACACAAATATAATTAATAAATACCAATCAACACCAACATAATTAATAAATACCAATCAACACAAATATAATTAATAAATACCAATCAACACCAACATAATTAATAAATACCAATCAACACCAATATAATTAATAAATACCAATCAACACCAACATAATTAATAAATACCAATCAACACAAATATAATTAATAAATACCAATCCACACAAACATAATTAATAAATACCAATCAACACAAATATAATTAATAAATACCAATCAACACCGATATAATTAATAAATACCAATCAACACCAACATAATTAATAAATACCAATCAACAGCAATATAATTAATAAATACCAATCAACACCGATATAATTAATAAATACCAATCAACACAAATATAATTAATAAATACCAATCAACACCAACATAATTAATAAATACCAATCAACACCAATATAATTAATAAATACCAATCAACACAAATATAATTAATAAATACCAATCAACACCAACATAATTAATAAATACCAATCTACACCAATATAATTAATAAATACCAATCAACACAAATATAATTAATAAATACCAATCAACACCACATAATTAATAAATACCAATCAATACCAATATAATTAATAAATACCAATCAACACCGATATAATTAATAAATACCAATCAACACAAATATAATTAATAAATACCAATCAACACCAACATAATTAATAAATACCAATCCACACCAACATAATTAATAAATACCAATCAACACAAATATAATTAATAAATACCAATCAACACAAATATAATTATAAGTACCAAACAACACCGATATAATTAATAAATACCAATCAACACAAATATAATTAATAAATACCAATCAATACCAACATAATTAATAAATACCAATCAACACAAATATAATTAATAAATACCAGTCAATACCAACATAATTAATAAATACCAATCAACACAAATATAATTAATAAATACCAATCAATACCAACATAATTAATAAATACCAATCAACACAAATATAATTAATAAATACCAATCAACACAAATATAATTAATAAGTACCAATCCACACCAACATAATTAATAAATACCAATCAACACAAATATAATTAATAAATACCAATCAATACCAACATAATTAATAAATACCAATCAACACAAATATAATTAATAAATACCAATCAACACCAACATAATTAATAAATACCAATCAACACAAATATAACTAATAAATACCAATCAATACCAACATAATTAATAAATACCAATCAACACAAATATAATTAATAAATACCAATCAACACCAACATAATTAATAAATACCAATCAACACAAATATAATTAATAAATACCAATCAACACCGATATAATTAATAAATACCAATCAACACAAATATAATTAATAAATACCAATCCACACAAATATAATTAATAAATACCAATCAACACCAACATAATTAATAAATACCAATCAACACAAATATAATTAATAAATACCAATCAACACCAACATAATTAATAAATACCAATCAACACCAATATAATTAATAAATACCAATCAACACCGATATAATTAATAAATACCAATCAACACAAATATAATTAATAAATACCAATCAACACCGATATAATTAATAAATACCAATCAACACAAATATAATTAATAAATACCAATCCACACAAATATAATTAATAAATACCAATCAACACCAACATAATTAATAAATACCAATCAACACAAATATAATTAATAAATACCAATCAACACCAACATAATTAATAAATACCAATCAACACCAATATAATTAATAAATACCAATCCACACAAACATAATTAATAAATACCAATCAACACAAATATAATTAATAAATACCAATCAACACCGATATAATTAATAAATACCAATCAACACCAACATAATTAATAAATACCAATCAACAGCAATATAATTAATAAATACCAATCAACACCGATATAATTAATAAATACCAATCAACACAAATATAATTAATAAATACCAATCAACACCAACATAATTAATAAATACCAATCAACACCAATATAATTAATAAATACCAATCAACACAAATATAATTAATAAATACCAATCAACACCAACATAATTAATAAATACCAATCTACACCAATATAATTAATAAATACCAATCAACACAAATATAATTAATAAATACCAATCAACACCACATAATTAATAAATACCAATCAATACCAATATAATTAATAAATACCAATCAACACCGATATAATTAATAAATACCAATCAACACAAATATAATTAATAAATACCAATCAACACCAACATAATTAATAAATACCAATCCACACCAACATAATTAATAAATACCAATCAACACAAATATAATTAATAAATACCAATCAACACAAATATAATTATAAGTACCAAACAACACCGATATAATTAATAAATACCAATCAACACAAATATAATTAATAAATACCAATCAATACCAACATAATTAATAAATACCAATCAACACAAATATAATTAATAAATACCAGTCAATACCAACATAATTAATAAATACCAATCAACACAAATATAATTAATAAATACCAATCAATACCAACATAATTAATAAATACCAATCAACACAAATATAATTAATAAATACCAATCAACACAAATATAATTAATAAGTACCAATCCACACCAACATAATTAATAAATACCAATCAACACAAATATAATTAATAAATACCAATCAATACCAACATAATTAATAAATACCAATCAACACAAATATAATTAATAAATACCAATCAACACCAACATAATTAATAAATACCAATCAACACAAATATAACTAATAAATACCAATCAATACCAACATAATTAATAAATACCAATCAACACAAATATAATTAATAAATACCAATCAACACCAACATAATTAATAAATACCAATCAACACAAATATAATTAATAAATACCAATCAACACCGATATAATTAATAAATACCAATCAACACAAATATAATTAATAAATACCAATCCACACAAATATAATTAATAAATACCAATCAACACCAACATAATTAATAAATACCAATCAACACAAATATAATTAATAAATACCAATCAACACCAACATAATTAATAAATACCAATCAACACCAATATAATTAATAAATACCAATCAACACCGATATAATTAATAAATACCAATCAACACCAACATAATTAATAAATACCAATCAACACAAATATAATTAATAAATACCAATCCACACAAATATAATTAATAAATACCAATCAACACCAACATAATTAATAAATACCAATCAACACAAATATAATTAATAAATACCAATCAACACCGATATAATTAATATATACCAATCAACACCAACATAATTAATAAATACCAATCAACAGCAATATAATTAATAAATACCAATCAACACCGATATAATTAATAAATACCAATCAACACCAACATAATTAATAAATACCAATCAACACCAATATAATTAATAAATACCAATCAACACCGATATAATTAATAAATACCAATCAACACAAATATAATTAATAAATACCAATCAACACCAACATAATTAATAAATACCAATCTACACCAATATAATTAATAAATACCAATCAACACAAATATGATTAATAAATACCAATCAACACCACATAATTAATAAATACCAATCAATACCAATATAATTAATAAATACCAATCAACACCGATATAATTAATAAATACAAATCAACACAAATATAATTAATAAATACCAATCAACACCAACATAATTAATAAATACCAATCAACACAAATATAATTAATAAATACCAATCAACACCAACATAATTAATAAATACCAATCAACACCAATATAATTAATAAATACCAATCAACACCAACATAATTAATAAATACCAATCAACACCAATATAATTAATAAATACCAATCAACACAAATATAATTAATAAATACCAATCAACACCAACATAATTAATAAATACCAATCAACACAAATATAATTAATAAATACCAATCAACACCAACATAATTAATAAATACCAATCCACACAAATATAATTAATAGATACCAGTCAACAGCAATATAATTAATAAATACCAATCCACACAAATATACTTAATAAATACCAATCAACACCGATATAATTAATAAATACCAATCAAAACAAATATAATTAATAAATACCAATCAACACCGATATAATTAATAAATGCCAATCAACACAAATATAATTAATAAATACCAATCAGCACCAACATAATTAATAAATACCAATCAACACCGATATAATTAATAAATACCAATCCACACCAACATAATTAATAAATACCAATCAACACCGATATAATTAATAAATACCAATCAACACAAATATAATTATAAATACCAATCCACACCAACATAATTAATAAATACCAATCAACACAAATATAATAAAAAATACCAATCCACACCAACATAATTAATAAATACCAATCCACACAAATATAATTAATAAATACCAATCAACACAAATATAATTATAAATACCAATCCACACAAATATAATTAATAAATACCAATCAACACAAATATAATTATAAATACCAATCGACACCAACATCATTATAAATACCAATCCACACAAATATAATTAATAAGTACCAATCCACAACAACATAATTAATAAATACCAATCAACACAAATATAATTAATAAATACCAATCAATACCAACATAATTAATAAATACCAATCAACACCAACATAATTAATAAATACCAATCAACACAAATATAATTAATAAATACCAATCAATACCAACATAATTAATAAATACCAATCAACACAAATATAATTAATAAATACCAATCAACACCAACATAATTAATAAATACCAATCAACACAAATATAATTAATACATACCAATCAACACCGATATAATTAATAAATACCAATCAACACAAATATAATTAATAAATACCAATCAACACCAACATAATTAATAAATACCAATCAACACCAATATAATTAATAAATACCAATCAACACCAACATAATTAATAAATACCAATCAACACAAATATAATTAATAAATACCAATCCACACAAACATAATTAATAAATACCAATCAACACAAATATAATTAATAAATACCAATCAACACCGATATAATTAATAAATACCAATCAACACCAACATAATTAATAAATACCAATCAACTGCAATATAATTAATAAATACCAATCAACACCGATATAATTAATAAATACCAATCAACACAAATATAATTAATAAATACCAATCAACACCAACATAATTAATAAATACCAATCAACACCAATATAATTAATAAATACCAATCAACACCGATATAATTAATAAATACCAATCAACACAAATATAATTAATAAATACCAATCAACACCAACATAATTAATAAATACCAATCAACACAAATATAATTAATAAATACCAATCAACACCAACATAATTAATAAATACCAATCAACACCAACATAATTAATAAATACCAATCAACACAAATATAATTAATAAATACCAATCCACACAAACATAATTAATAAATACCAATCAACACAAATATAATTAATAAATACCAATCAACACCGATATAATTAATAAATACCAATCAACACCAACATAATTAATAAATACCAATCAACAGCAATATAATTAATAAATACCAATCAACACCGATATAATTAATAAATACCAATCAACACAAATATAATTAATAAATACCAATCAACACCAACATAATTAATAAATACCAATCAACACCAATATAATTAATAAATACCAATCAACACAAATATAATTAATAAATACCAATCAACACCAACATAATTAATAAATACCAATCTACACCAATATAATTAATAAATACCAATCAACACAAATATAATTAATAAATACCAATCAACACCACATAATTAATAAATACCAATCAATACCAATATAATTAATAAATACCAATCAACACCGATATAATTAATAAATACCAATCAACACAAATATAATTAATAAATACCAATCAACACAAATATAATTAATAAATACCAATCAACACCAACATAATTAATAAATACCAATCCACACCAACATAATTAATAAATACCAATCAACACAAATATAATTAATAAATACCAATCAACACAAATATAATTATAAGTACCAAACAACACCGATATAATTAATAAATACCAATCAACACAAATATAATTAATAAATACCAATCAATACCAACATAATTAATAAATACCAATCAACACAAATATAATTAATAAATACCAGTCAATACCAACATAATTAATAAATACCAATCAACACAAATATAATTAATAAATACCAATCAATACCAACATAATTAATAAATACCAATCAACACAAATATAATTAATAAATACCAATCAACACAAATATAATTAATAAGTACCAATCCACACCAACATAATTAATAAATACCAATCAACACAAATATAATTAATAAATACCAATCAATACCAACATAATTAATAAATACCAATCAACACAAATATAATTAATAAATACCAATCAACACCAACATAATTAATAAATACCAATCAACACAAATATAACTAATAAATACCAATCAATACCAACATAATTAATAAATACCAATCAACACAAATATAATTAATAAATACCAATCAACACCAACATAATTAATAAATACCAATCAACACAAATATAATTAATAAATACCAATCAACACCGATATAATTAATAAATACCAATCAACACAAATATAATTAATAAATACCAATCCACACAAATATAATTAATAAATACCAATCAACACCAACATAATTAATAAATACCAATCAACACAAATATAATTAATAAATACCAATCAACACCAACATAATTAATAAATACCAATCAACACCAATATAATTAATAAATACCAATCAACACCGATATAATTAATAAATACCAATCAACACCAACATAATTAATAAATACCAATCAACACAAATATAATTAATAAATACCAATCCACACAAATATAATTAATAAATACCAATCAACACCAACATAATTAATAAATACCAATCAACACAAATATAATTAATAAATACCAATCAACACCGATATAATTAATATATACCAATCAACACCAACATAATTAATAAATACCAATCAACAGCAATATAATTAATAAATACCAATCAACACCGATATAATTAATAAATACCAATCAACACCAACATAATTAATAAATACCAATCAACACCAATATAATTAATAAATACCAATCAACACCGATATAATTAATAAATACCAATCAACACAAATATAATTAATAAATACCAATCAACACCAACATAATTAATAAATACCAATCTACACCAATATAATTAATAAATACCAATCAACACAAATATGATTAATAAATACCAATCAACACCACATAATTAATAAATACCAATCAATACCAATATAATTAATAAATACCAATCAACACCGATATAATTAATAAATACAAATCAACACAAATATAATTAATAAATACCAATCAACACCAACATAATTAATAAATACCAATCAACACAAATATAATTAATAAATACCAATCAACACCAACATAATTAATAAATACCAATCAACACCAATATAATTAATAAATACCAATCAACACCAACATAATTAATAAATACCAATCAACACCAATATAATTAATAAATACCAATCAACACCAACATAATTAATAAATACCAATCAACACAAATATAATTAATAAATACCAATCAACACCAACATAATTAATAAATACCAATCCACACAAATATAATTAATAGATACCAGTCAACAGCAATATAATTAATAAATACCAATCCACACAAATATACTTAATAAATACCAATCAACACCGATATAATTAATAAATACCAATCAAAACAAATATAATTAATAAATACCAATCAACACCGATATAATTAATAAATGCCAATCAACACAAATATAATTAATAAATACCAATCAGCACCAACATAATTAATAAATACCAATCAACACCGATATAATTAATAAATACCAATCCACACCAACATAATTAATAAATACCAATCAACACCGATATAATTAATAAATACCAATCAACACAAATATAATTATAAATACCAATCCACACCAACATAATTAATAAATACCAATCAACACAAATATAATAAAAAATACCAATCCACACCAACATAATTAATAAATACCAATCCACACAAATATAATTAATAAATACCAATCAACACAAATATAATTATAAATACCAATCCACACAAATATAATTAATAAATACCAATCAACACAAATATAATTATAAATACCAATCCACACCAACATCATTATAAATACCAATCCACACAAATATAATTAATAAATACCAATCCACACAAATATAATTATAAATACCAATCCACACCAACATAATTATAAATACCAACCCACACAAATATAATTATAAATACCAATCCACACCAACATAATTAATAAATATCAATCCACACCAACATAATTATAAATAACAATCCACACAAATATAATTAATAAATACCAATCCACACCAACATAATTAATAAATACCAATCCACACAAATATAATTAATAAATACCAATCCACACCAACATAATTATAAATACCAATCCACACAAATATAATTAATAAATACCAATCAACACAAATATAATTATAAATACCAATCAACACCAACATAATTAATAAATACCAATCCACACCAACATAATTATAAATACCAATCCACACAAATATAATTATAAATACCAATCAACACAAATATAATTAATAAACACCAATCCACACCAACATAATTATAAATACCAATCCACACAAATATAATTAATAAATACCAATCAACACAAATATAATTAATAAATACCAATCAACACCGATATAATTAATAAATGCCAATCAACACAAATATAATTAATAAATACCAATCAACACCAACATAATTAATAAATACCAATCAACACCGATATAATTAATAAATACCAATCCACACCAACATAATTAATAAATACCAATCAACACCGATATAATTAATAAATACCAATCAACACAAATATAATTATAAATACCAATCCACACCAACATAATTCATAAATACCAATCAACACAAATATAATAAAAAATACCAATCCACACCAACATAATTAATAAATACCAATGCACACAAATATAATTAATAAATACCAATCAACACAAATATAATTATAAATACCAATCCACACAAATATAATTAATAAATACCAATCAACACAAATATAATTATAAATACCAATCCACACCAACATAATTATAAATACCAATCCACACAAATATAATTAATAAATACCAATCCACACAAATATAATTATAAATACCAATCCACACCAACATAATTATAAATACCAATCCACACAAATATAATTATAAATACCAATCCACACCAACATAATTAATAAATATCAATCCACACCAACATAATTATAAATACCAGTCCACACAAATATAATTAATAAATACCAATCCACACCAACATAATTAATAAATACCAATCCACACAAATATAATTAATAAATACCAATCCACACCAACATAATTATAAATACCAATCCACACAAATATAATTAATAAATACCAATCAACACAAATATAATTATAAATACCAATCAACACCAACATAATTAATAAATACCAATCCACACCAACATAATTATAAATACCAATCCACACAAATATAATTATAAATACCAATCAACACAAATATAATTAATAAACACCAATCCACACCAACATAATTATAAATACCAATCCACACAAATATAATTAATAAATACCAATCCACACAAATATAATTATAAATACCAATCCACACCAACATAATTATAAATAACAATCCACACAAATATAATTATAAATACCAATCCACACCAACATAATTAATAAATATCAATCCACACCAACATAATTATAAATACCAATCCACACAAATATAATTAATAAATACCAATCCACACCAACATAATTAATAAATACCAATCAACACAAATATAACTAATAAATACCAATCAACACAAATATAATTATAAATACCAATCCACACAAATATAATTAATAAATACCAATCCACACCAACATAATTATAAATACCAATCCACACAAATATAATTATAAATACGAATCAACACAAATATAATTATAAATACCAATCAACACCAACATAATTAATAAATACCAATCCACACAAATATAATTAATAAATACCAATCAACACAAATATAATTATAAATACCAATCAACACCAACATAATTAATAAATACCAATCCACACCAACATAATTATAAATACCAATCCACACAAATATAATTATAAATACCAATCAACACAAATATAATTAATAAACACCAATCCACACCAACATAATTATAAATACCAATCCACACAAATATAATTAATAAATACCAATCCACACAAATATAATTATAAATACCAATCCACACCAACATAATTATAAATAACAATCCACACAAATATAATTATAAATACCAATCCACACCAACATAATTAATAAATATCAATCCACACCAACATAATTATAAATACCAATCCACACAAATATAATTAATAAATACCAATCCACACCAACATAATTAATAAATACCAATCAACACAAATATAACTAATAAATACCAATCAACACAAATATAATTATAAATACCAATCCACACAAATATAATTAATAAATACCAATCCACACCAACATAATTATAAATACCAATCCACACAAATATAATTAATAAATACCAATCAACACAAATATAATTATAAATACCAATCAACACCAACATAATTAATAAATACCAATCCACACCAACATAATTATAAATACCAATCCACACAAATATAATTATAAATACGAATCAACACAAATATAATTAATAAAAACCAATCCACACCAACATAATTATAAATACCAACCCAAACAAATATAATTAATAAATACCAATCCACACCAACATAATTAATAAATTCCAATCAACACAAATATAATTATAAATACCAATCCACACCAACATAATTAATAAATACCAATCCACACCAATATAATTATAAATACCAATCCACACAAATATAATTATAAATACCAATCCACACCAACATAATTAATAAATACCAATCCACACAAATATAATTAATAAATACCAATCCACAGCAACATAATTAATAAATACCAATCAACACAAATATAATTAATAAATACCAATCAACATCAACATAATTAATAAATACCAATCAACACAAATATAATTAATAAATACCAATCCACACCAACATAATTAATAAATACCAATCCACACAAATATAATTAATAAATACCAATCAACACAAATATAAGTATAAATACCAATCAACACAAATATAATTATAAATACCAATCCACACCAACATAATTATAAATACCAATCCACACAAATATAATTAATAAATACCAATCCACACAAATATAATTATAAATACCAATCCACACCAACATAATTAATAAATACCAATCCACACAAATATAATTAATAAATACCAATCAACACAAATATAATTATAAATACCAATCCACACCAACATAATTATTAAATACCAATCCACACAAATATAATTAATAAATACCAATCAACACAAATATAATTATAAATACCAATCCACACCAACATAATTAATAAATACCAATCCACAACAATATAATTATAAATACCAATCCACACAAATATAATTATAAATACCAATCCACACCAACATAATTAATAAATACCAATCCACACAAATATAATTATAAATACCAATCCACACCAACATAATTAATAAATACCAATCCACACAAATATAATTAATAAATACCAATCCACACCAACATAATTAATAAATACCAATCAACACAAATATAATTAATAAATACCAATCAACACCAACATAATTAATAAATACCAATCAACACAAATATAATTAATAAATACCAATCCACACCAACATAATTAATAAATACCAATCCACACAAATATAATTAATAAATACCAATCAACACAAATATAAGTATAAATACCAATCAACACAAATATAATTATAAATACCAATCCACACCAACATAATTATAAATACCAATCCACACAAATATAATTAATAAATACCAATCCACACAAATATAATTATAAATAACAATCCACACCAACATAATTATAAATACCAATCCACACAAATATAATTATAAATACCAATCCACACCAACATAATTATAAATACCAATCCACACAAATATAATTATAAATACCAATCCACAACAACATAATTAATAAATACCAATCCACACCAACATAATTATAAATACCAATCCACACAAATATAATTAATAAATACCAATCCACACCAACATAATTATAAATACCAATTCACACAAATATAATTAATAAATACCAATCCACACCAACATAATTAACAAATACCAATCCACACAAATATAATTAATACATACCAATCAACACCAACATAATTAATAAATACCAATCCACACCAACATAATTATAAATACCAATCCACACAAATATAATTATAAATACCAATCAACACAAATATAATTAATAAATACCAATCCACACCAACATAATTATAAATACCAATCCACACAAATATAATTAATAAATACCAATCAACACCAACATAATTAATAAATACCAATCCACACAAATATAATTATAAATACCAATCCACACAAATATAATTAATAAATACCAATCAACACCAACATAATTAATAAATACAAATCCACACAAATATAATTAATAAATACCAATCAACACCAACATAATTAATAAATACCAATCCACACAAATATAATTAATAAATACCAATCAACACAAATATAATTAATAAATACCAATCCACACCAATATAATTATAAATAACAATCCACACCAATATAATTAATAAATACCAATCAACACAAATATAATTAATAAATACCAATCCACACCAACATAATTACTAAATACCAATCAACACAAATATAATTAATAAATACCAATCCGCACAAACATAATTAATAAATACCTATCAACACAAATATAATTAATAAATAAGAATCCACACAAATATAATTAATAAATACCAATCAACAAAAATATAATTATAAATACCAATCCACACCAACATAATTAATAAATACCAATCAACACAAATATAATTATAAATACCAATCAACACAAATATAATTATAAATACCAATCCACACAAATATAATTAATAAATACCAATCAGCACAAATATAATTATAAATACCAATCCACACCAACATCATTAGAAATACCAATCCACACAAATATAATTAATAAATACCAACCCACACAAATATAATTATAAATACCAATCCACACCAACATAATTATAAATACCAATCCACACAAATATAATTATAATTACCAATCCACACCAACATAATTATAAATACCAATCCACTCAAATATAATTATAAATACCAATCCACACAAATATAATTAAAAAATACCAATCCACACCAACATATTTATAAATACCAATCCACACAAATATAATTAATAAATACCAATCCACACCAACATAATTAATAAATACCAATCCACACAAATATAATTAATAAATACCAATCCACACCAACATAATTAATAAATACCAATCCACACCAACATAATTATAAATACCAATCCACACAAATATAATTAATAAATACCAATCAACACAAATATAATTATAAATACCAATCAACCCCAACATAATTAATAAATACCAATCCACACCAACATAATTATAAATACCAATCCACACAAATATAATTATAAATACCAATCAACACAAATATAATTAATAAATACCAATCCACACCAACATAATTATAAATACCAATCCACACAAATATAATTAATAAATACCAATCCACACCAACATAATTATAAATACCTATCCACACAAATATAATTAATAAATACCAATCAACACAAATATAATTAATAAATACCAATCAACACCAACATAATTAATAAATACCAATCAACACAAATATAATTAATAAATACCAATCAACACCAAAATAATTAATAAATACCAATCCACACCAACATAATTATAAATACCAATCCACACCAACATAATTAATAAATACCAATCCACACCAACATAATTACAAATTCCAATCCACACAAATATAATTAATAAATACCAATCAACACCAACATAATTAATAAATACCAATCCACACAAATATAATTAATAAATACCAATCAACACAAATATAATTAATAAATACCAATCCACACCAACATAATTAATAAATACCAATCAACACAAATATAATTAATGAATACCAATCCACACCAACATAATTAATAAATACCAATCAACACAAATATAATTATAAATACCAATCCACACAAATATAATTAATAAATACCAATCCACACCAACATAATTAATAAATACCAATCCGCACAAACATAATTAATAAATACCAATCCACACAAATATAATTAATAAATACCAATCAACACAAATATAATTATAAATACCAATCAACACAAATATAATTAAAAATACCAATCAACACCAACATAATTAATAAATACCAATCCACACCAATATAATTAATAAATACCAATCAACACAAATATAATTAATAAATACCAATCCACACCAATATAATTATAAATACCAATCCACACCAATAAAATTAATAAATACCAATCAACACAAATATAATTAATAAATACCAATCCACACAAACATAATTAATAAATACCAATCCACACAAATATAATTAATAAATACCAATCCGCACAAATATAATTAATAAATACCAATCAACACAAATATAATTAATAAATACCAATCCACACAAATATAATTAATAAATACCAATCAACACAAATATAATTAATAAATACCAATCCACACCAACATAAT
Organism: Heterodontus francisci; assembly: GCF_036365525.1. Taxonomy (NCBI): domain Eukaryota; kingdom Metazoa; phylum Chordata; class Chondrichthyes; order Heterodontiformes; family Heterodontidae; genus Heterodontus; species Heterodontus francisci. The sequence goes on along the minus strand of NW_027140995.1, from coordinate 245,379 downwards.
TAATAAATACCAAACCACACAAATATAATTAATAAGTACCAATCCACACCAACATAATTAATAAATACCAATCAACACAAATTTAATTAATAAATACCAATCCGCACAAACATAATTAATAAATACCAATCAACACAAATATAATTAATAAATACCAATCCACACAAATATAATTATAAATACCAATCCGCACAAACATAATTAATAAATACCAATCAACACAAATATAATTAATAAATACCAATCCACACAAATATAATTATAAATACCAATCCACACCAACATAATTAATAAATACCAAACCACATAAATATAATTAATAAGTACCAATCCACACCAACATAATTAATAAATACCAATCAACACAAATATAATTAATAAATACCAATCAGCATAAACATAATTAATAAATACCAATCAACACAAATATAATTAATAAATACCAATCCACACAAATATAATTATAAATACCAATCCACACCAACATAATTAATAAATACCAAACCACACAAATATAATTAATAAGTACCAATCCACACCAACATAATTAATAAATACTAATCAACACAAATATAATTAATAAATACCAATCCACACCAACACAATTAATAAATACCAATCAACACAAATATAATTATTAATACCAATCCACACCAACATAATTAATAAATACCAATCCACACAAATATAATTAATAAATACCAATCAACACAAATATAATTATAAATACCAATCCACACCAACATAATTAATAAATACCAATCAACACAAATATAATTAATAAATACCAATCAACACCGATATAATTAATAAATACCAATCAACACAAATATAATTAATAAATACCAATCAACACCAACATAATTTATAAATACCAATCTACACCAATATAATTAATAAATACCAATCAACACAAATATAATTAATAAATACCAATCAACACCACATCATTAATAAATACCAATCAATACCAATATAATTAATAAATACCAATCAACACCGATATAATTAATAAATACAAATCAACACAAATATAATTAATAAATACCAATCAACACCAACATAATTAATAAATACCAATCAACACAAATATAATTAATAAATACCAATCAACACCAACATAATTAATAAATACCAATCAACACAAATATAATTAATAAATACCAATCAACACCAACATAATTAATAAATACCAATCAACACAAATATAATTAATAAATACCAATCAACACCAACATAATTAATAAATACCAATCAACACCAATATAATTAATAAATACCAATCAACACAAATATAATTAATAAATACCAATCAACACCAACATAATTAATAAATACCAATCAACACAAATATAATTAATAAATACCAATCAACACCAACATAATTAATAAATACCAATCCACACAAATATAATTAATAAATACCAATCAACACCGATATAATTAATAAATACCAATCAACACAAATATAATTAATAAATACCAATCAACACCGATATAATTAATAAATGCCAATCAACACAAATATAATTAATAAATACCAATCAACACCAACATAATTAATAAATACCAATCAACACCGATATAATTAATAAATACCAATCCACACCAACATAATTAATAAATACCAATCAACACCCATATAATTAATAAATACCAATCAACACAAATATAATTATAAATACCAATCCACACCAACATAATTAATAAATACCAATCAACACAAATATAATAAAAAATACCAATCCACACCAACATAATTAATAAATACCAATCCACACAAATATAATTAATAAATACCAATCAACACAAATATAATTAATAAATACCAATCCACACCAACATAATTAATAAATACCAATCAACACAAATATAATTAATAAATACCAATCAACACCAATATAATTAATAAATACCAATCAACACAAATATAATTAATAAATACCAATCAACACCAACATAATTAATAAATACCAATCAACACAAATATAATTAATAAATACCAATCAACACCAACATAATTAATAAATACCAATCCACACAAATATAATTAATAAATACCAATCAACACCGATATAATTAATAAATACCAATCAACACAAATATAATTAATAAATACCAATCAACACCGATATAATTAATAAATGCCAATCAACACAAATATAATTAATAAATACCAATCAACACCAACATAATTAATAAATACCAATCAACACCGATATAATTAATAAATACCAATCCACACCAACATAATTAATAAATACCAATCAACACCGATATAATTAATAAATACCAATCAACACAAATATAATTATAAATACCAATCCACACCAACATAATTAATAAATACCAATCAACACAAATATAATAAAAAATACCAATCCACACCAACATAATTAATAAATACCAATCCACACAAATATAATTAATAAATACCAATCAACACAAATATAATTATAAATACCAATCCACACAAATATAATTAATAAATACCAATCAACACAAATATAATTTATTATATTTAAGTGGTCATTGGATAGACATATGGATGTAAATGGAATAGTGTAGGTCAGATGATCGGCGCAACATCGAGGGCCGAAGGGCCTGCACTGCGCTGTAATATTCTAATTCTAATTCTAATATTCTAATTCTAATTCTAAATACCAATCCACACCAACATAATTATAAATACCAATCCACACAAATATAATTAATAAATACCAATCAACACAAATATAATTATAAATACCAATCAACACCAACATAATTAATAAATACCAATCCACACCAACATAATTATACATACCAATCCACACAAATATAATTATAAATACCAATCAACACAAATATAATTAATAAACACCAATCCACACCAACATAATTATAAATACCAATCCACACAAATATAATTAATAAATACCAATCCACACAAATATAATTATAAATACCAATCCACACCAACATAATTATAAATACCAATCCACACAAATATAATTATTAATACCAATCCACACCAACATAATTAATAAATATCAATCCACACCAACATAATTATAAATACCAATCCACACAAATATAATTAATAAATACCAATCCACACCAACGTAATTAATAAATACCAATCCACACAAATATAATTAATAAATACCAATCCACACCAACATAATTATAAATACCAATCCACACAAATATAATTAATAAATACCAATCAACACAAATATAATTATAAATACCAATCAACACCAACATAATTAATAAATACCAATCCACACCAACATAATTATAAATACCAATCCACACAAATATAATTATAAATACCAATCAACACAAATATAATTAATAAACACCAATCCACACCAACATAATTATAAATACCAACCCACACAAATATAATTAATAAATACCAATCCACACCAACATAATTAATAAATTCCAATCAACACAAATATAATTATAAATACCAATCCACACCAACATAATTAATAAATACCAATCCACACCAATATAATTATAAATACCAATCCACACAAATATAATTATAAATACCAATCCACACCAACATAATTAATAAATACCAATCCACCCAAATATAATTAATAAATACCAATCCACAGCAACATAATTAATAAATACCAATCAACACAAATATAATTAATAAATACCAATCAACACCAACAAAATTAATAAATACCAATCAACACAAATATAATTAATAAATACCAATCCACACCAACATAATTAATAAATACCAATCCACACAAATATAATTTATAAATACCAATCAACACAAATATAAGTATAAATACCAATCAACACAAATATAATTATAAATACCAATCCACACCAACATAATTTTAAATACCAATCCACACAAATATAATTAATAAATACCAATCCACACAAATATAATTATAAATACCAATCCACACCAACATAATTAATAAATACCAATCCACACAAATATAATTAATAAATACCAATCAACACAAATATAATTGTAAATACCAATCCACACCAACATAATTATTAAATACCAATCCACACAAATATAATTAATAAATACCAATCAACACAAATATAATTATAAATACCAATCCACACCAACATAATTAATAAATACCAATCCACACCAATATAATTATAAATACCAATCCACACAAATATAATTAATAAATACCAATCCACACCAACATAATTATAAATACCAATTCACACAAATATAATTAATAAATACCAATCCACACCAACATAATTAATAAATACCAATCCACACAAATATAATTATAAATACCAATCCACACCAACATAATTATAAAAACCAATCCACACAAATATAATTAATAAATACCAATCCACACAAATATAATTATAAATAACAATCCACACCAACATAATTATAAATACCAATCCACACAAATATAATTATAAATACCAATCCACACCAACATAATTATAAATACCAATCCACACAAATATAATTATAAATACCAATCCACAACAACATAATTAATAAATACCATTCCACACCAACATAATTATAAATACCAATCCACACAAATATAATTAATAAATACCAATCCACACCAACATAATTATAAATACCAATTCACACAAATATAATTAATAAATACCAATCCACACCAACATAATTAATAAATACCAATCCACACAAATATAATTAATACATACCAATCAACACCAACATAATTAATAAATACCAATCCACACCAACATAATTATAAATACCAATCCACACAAATATAATTATAAATACCAATCAACACAAATATAATTAATAAATACCAATCCACACCAACATAATTATAAATACCAATCCACACAAATATAATTAATAAATACCAATCAACACCAACATAATTAATAAATACCAATCCACACAAATATAATTAATAAATACCAATCAACACAAATATAATTAATAAATAACAATCCACACCAATATAATTATAAATAACAATCCACACCAATATAATTAATAAATACCAATCAACACAAATATAATTAATAAATACCAATCCACACCAACAGAATTACTAAATACCAATCAACACAAATATAATTAATAAATACCAATCCGCACAAACATAATTAATAAATACCTATCAACACAAATATAATTAATAAATACGAATCCACACAAATATAATTAATAAATACCAATCAACACAAATATAATTATAAATACCAATCCACACCAACATAATTAATAAATACCAATCAACACAAATATAATTATAAATACCAATCCACACAAATATAATTAATAAATACCAATCAGCACAAATATAATTATAAATACCAATCCACACCAACATAATTAGAAATACCAATCCACACAAATATAATTAATAAATACCAACCCACACAAATATAATTATAAATACCAGTCCACACCAACATAATTATAAATACCAATCCACACAAATATAATTATAATTACCAATCCACACCAACATAATTATAAATACCAATCCACACAAATATAATTATAAATACCAATCCACACCAACATAATTAATAAATACCAATCCTCACCAACATAATTATAAATACCAATCCACACAAATATAATTAAAAAATACCAATCCACACCAACATATTTATAAATACCAATCCACACAAATATAATTAATAAATACCAATCCACACCAACATAATTAATAAATACCAATCCACACAAATATAATTAATAAATACCAATCCACACCAACATAATTAATAAATACCAATCCACACCAACATAAATATAAATACCAATCCACACAAATATAATTAATAAATACCAATCAACACAAATATAATTTTAAATACCAATCAACCCCAACATAATTAATAAATACCAATCCACACCAACATAATTATAAATACCAATCCACACAAATATAATTATAAATACCAATCAACACAAATATAATTATAAATACCAATCCACACAAATATAATTAATAAATACCAATCCACACCAACATAATTATAAATACCTATCCACACAAATATAATTAATAAATACCAATCAACACAAATATAATTAATAAATACCAATCAACACCAACATAATTAATAAATACCAATCAACACAAATATAATTAATATATACCAATCAACACCAACATAATTAATAAATACCAATCCACACCAACATAATTATAAATACCAATCCACACCAACATAATTAATAAATACCAATCCACACCAACATAATTATAAATTCCAATCCACACAAATATAATTAATAAATACCAATCAACACCAACATAATTAATAAATACCAATCCACACCAATATAATTATAAATACCAATCCACACAAATATAATTAATAAATACCAATCAACACAAATATAATTATAAATACCAATCCACACCAACATAATTAATAAATACCAATCCACACCAATATAATTATAAATACCAATCAACACCAACATAATTAATAAATACCAATCCACACCAATATAATTAATAAATACCAATCAACACAAATATAATTAATAAATACCAATCCACACCAATATAATTATAAATACCAATCCACACCAATAAAATTAATAAATACCAATCAACACAAATATAATTAATAAATACCAATCCACACCAACATAATTAATAAATACCAATCCACACAAATATAATTAATAAATACCAATCCGCACAAATATAATTAATAAATACCAATCAACACAAATATAATTAATAAATACCAATCAACACAAATATAATTAATAAATACCAATCCACACCAACATAATTAATAAATACCAATCAACACCAATATAATTAATAAGTACCAATCCACACCAACATAATTAATAAATACCAATCAACACAAATATAATTAATAAATACCAATCCGCACAAACATAATTAATAAATACCAATCAACACAAATATAATTAATAAATACCAATCCACACAAATATAATTATAAATACCAATCCACACAAACATAATTAATAAATACCAATCAACACAAATATAATTAATAAATACCAATCCACACAAATATAATTATAAATACCAATCCACACCAACATAATTAATAAATACCAAACCACATAAATATAATTAATAAGTACCAATCCACACCAACATAATTAATAAATACCAATCAACACAAATATAATTAATAAATACCAATCAGCACAAACATAATTAATAAATACCAATCCACACAAATATAATTATAAATACCAATCCACACCAACATAATTAATAACTACCAAACCACACAAATATAATTAATAAATACCAATCCACACCAACATAATTAATAAATACCAAACCACACAAATATAATTAATAAGTACCAATCCACACCAACATAATTAATAAATACTAATCAACACAAATATAATTAATAAATACCAATCCACACCAACACAATTAATAAATACCAATCAACACAAATATAATTATTAATACCAATCCACACCAACATAATTAATAAATACCAATCCACACAAATATAATTAATAAATACCAATCAACACAAATATAATTATAAATACCAATCCACACAAATATAATTATAAATACCAATCCACACCAACATAATTAATAAATACCAATCCACACAAATATAATTAATAAATACCAATCAACACCGATATAATTAATAAATACCAATCAACACAAATATAATTAATAAATACCAATCAACACCAACATAATTTATAAATACCAATCTACACCAATATAATTAATAAATACCAATCAACACAAATATAATTAATAAATACCAATCAACACCACATAATTAATAAATACCAATCAATACCAATATAATTAATAAATACCAATCAACACCGATATAATTAATAAATACAAATCAACACAAATATAATTAATAAATACCAATCAACACCAACATAATTAATAAATACCAATCAACACAAATATAATTAATAAATACCAATCAACACCAACATAATTAATAAATACCAATCAACACCAATATAATTAATAAATACCAATCAACACAAATATAATTAATAAATACCAATCAACACCAACATAATTAATAAATACCAATCAACACAAATATAATTAATAAATACCAATCAACACCAACATAATTAATAAATACCAATCAACACCAATATAATTAATAAATACCAATCAACACAAATATAATTAATAAATACCAATCAACACCAACATAATTAATAAATACCAATCAACACAAATATAATTAATAAATACCAATCAACACAAAGATAATTAATAAATACCAATCAACACCAACATAATTAATAAATACCAATCAACACCGATATAATTAATAAATACCAATCCACACCAACATAATTAATAAATACCAATCAACACCGATATAATTAATAAATACCAATCAACACAAATATAATTATAAATACCAATCCACACCAACATAATTAATAAATACCAATCAACACAAATATAATAAAAAATACCAATCCACACCAACATAATTAATAAATACCAATCCACACAAATATAATTAATAAATACCAATCAACACAAATATAATTATAAATACCAATCCACACAAATATAATTAATAAATACGAATCAGCACAAATATAATTATAAATACCAATCCACACCAACATAATTATAAATACCAATCCACACAAATATAATTAATAAATACCAATCCACACAAATATAATTATAAATACCAATCCACACCAACATAATTATAAATACCAATCCACACAAATATAATTATAAATACCAATCCACACCAACATAATTAATAAATATCTATCCACACCAACATAATTATAAATACCAATCCACACAAATATAATTAATAAATACCAATCCACACCAACATAATTAATAAATACCAATCCACACAAATATAATTAATAAATACCAATCCACATCAACATAATTATAAATACCAATCCACACAAATATAATTAATAAATACCAATCAACACAAATATAATTATAAATACCAATCAACACCAACATAATTAATAAATACCAATCCACACCAACATAATTATAAATACCAATCCACACAAATAAAATTATAAATACCAATCAACACAAATATAATTAATAAACACCAATCCACACCAACATAATTATAAATACCAATCCACACAAATATAATTAATAAATACCAATCCACACAAATATAATTATAAATACCAATCCACACCAACATAATTATAAATACCAATCCACACAAATATAATTATAAATACCAATCCACACCAACATAATTAATAAATATCAATCCACACCAACATAATTATAAATACCAATCCACACAAATATAATTAATAAATACCAATCCACACCAACGTAATTAATAAATACCAATCCACACAAATATAATTAATAAATACCAATCCACACCAACATAATTATAAATACCAATCCACACAAATATAATTAATAAATACCAATCAACACAAATATAATTATAAATACCAATCAACACCAACATAATTAATAAATACCAATCCACACCAACATAATTATAAATACCAATCCACACAAATATAATTATAAATACCAATCAACACAAATATAATTAATAAACACCAATCCACACCAACATAATTATAAATACCAACCCACACAAATATAATTAATAAATACCAATCCACACCAACATAATTAATAAATACCAATCCACACCAATATAATTATATATACCAATCCACACAAATATAATTATAAATACAAATCCACACCAACATAATTAATAAATACCAATCCACCCAAATATAATTAATAAATACCAATCCACAGCAACATAATTAATAAATACCAATCAACACAAATATAATTAATAAATACCAATCAACACCAACATAATTAATAAATACCAATCAACACAAATATAATTAATAAATACCAATCCACACCAACATAATTAATAAATACCAATCCACACAAATATAATTTATAAATACCAATCAACACAAATATAAGTATAAATACCAATCAACACAAATATAATTATAAATACCAATCCACACCAACATAATTATAAATACCAATCCACACAAATATAATTAATAAATACCAATCCACACAAATATAATTATAAATACCAATCCACTCCAACATAATTAATAAATACCAATCCACACAAATATAATTAATAAATACCAATCAACACAAATATAATTATAAATACCAATCCACACCAACATAATTATTAAATACCAATCCACACAAATATAATTAATAAATACCAATCAACACAAATATAATTATAAATACCAATCCACACCAACATAATTAATAAATACCAATCCACACCAATATAATTATAAATACCAATCCACACAAATATAATTATAAATACCAATCCACACCAACATAATTAATAAATACCAATCCACACAAATATAATTATAAATACCAATCCACACCAACATAATTAATAAATACCAATCCACACAAATATAATTAATAAATACCAATCCACACCAACATAATTAATAAATACCAATCAACACAAATATAATTAATAAATACCAATGAACACCAACATAATTAATAAATACCAATCAACACAAATATAATTAATAAATACCAATCCACACCAACATAATTAATAAATACCAATCCACGCAAATATAATTAATAAATACCAATCAACACAAATATAAGTATAAATACCAATCAACACAAATATAATTATAAATACCAATCCACACCAACATAATTATAAATACCAATCCACACAAATATAATTAATAAATACCAATCCACACAAATATAATTATAAATAACAATCCACACCAACATAATTATAAATACCAATCCACACAAATATAATTATAAATACCAATCCACACCAACATAATTATAAATACCAATCCACACAAATATAATTATAAATACCAATCCACAACAACATAATTAATAAATACCAATCCACACCAACATAATTATAAATACCAATCCACACAAATATAATTAATAAATACCAATCCACACCAACATAATTATAATTACCAATTCACACAAATATAATTAATAAATACCAATCCACACCAACATAATTAATAAATACCAATCCACGCAAATATAATTAATAAATACCAATCAACACCAACATAATGAATAAATACCAATCCACACCAACATAATTATAAATACCAATCCACACAAATATAATTATAAATACCAATCAACACAAATATAATTAATAAATACCAATCCACACCAACATAATTATAAATACCAATCCACACAAATATAATTAATAAATACCAATCAACACCAACATAATTAATAAATACCAATCCACACAAATATAATTATAAATACCAATCCATACAAATATAATTAATAAATACCAATCAACACCAACATAATTAAGAAATACAAATCCACACAAATATAATTAATAAATACCAATCAACACCAACATAATTAATAAATACAAATCCACACAAATATAATTAATAAATACCAATCAACACCAACATAATTAATAAATACCAATCCACACAAATATAATTAATAAATACCAATCCACACAAATATAATTAATAAATACCAATCCACACCAATATAATTATAAATAACAATCCACACCAATATAATTAATAAATACCAATCAACACAAATATAATTAATAAATACCAATCCACACCAACATAATTAATAAATACCAATCAACACAAATATAATTAATAAATACCAATCCGCACAAACATAATTAATAAATACCTATCAACACAAATATAATTAATAAATACGAATCCACACAAATATAATTAATAAATACCAATCAACACAAATATAATTATAAATACTAATCCACACCTACATAATTAATAAATACCAATCAACACAAATATAATTATAAATACCAATCCACACAAATATAATTAATAAATACCAATCAGCACAAATATAATTATAAATACCAATCCACACCAACATAATTAGAAATACCAATCCACACAAATATAATTAATAAATACCAACCCACACAAATATAATTATAAATACCAATCCACAACAACATAATTATAAATACCAATCCACACAAATATAATTATAATTACCAATCCACACCAACATAATTATAAATACCAATCCACACAAATATAATTATAAATACCAATCCACACCAACATAATTAATAAATACCAATCCACACCAACACAATTATAAATACCAATCCACACAAATATAATTAAAAAATACCAATCCACACCAACATATTTATAAATACCAATCCACACAAATATAATTAATAAATACGAATCCACACCAACATAATTAATAAATACCAATCCACACAAATATAATTAATAAATACCAATCCACACCAACATAATTAATAAATACCAATCCACACCAACATAATTATAAATACCAATCCACACAAATATAATTAATAAATACCAATCAACACAAATATAATTATAAATACCAATCAACACCAACATAATTAATAAATACCAATCCACACCAACATAATTATAAATACCAATCCACACAAATATAATTAATAAATACCAATCAACACAAATATAATTATAAATACCAATCAACACCAACATAATTAATAAATACCAATCCACACCAACATAATTATAAATACCAATACACACAAATATAATTAATAAATACCAATCCACACCAACATAATTATAAATACCTATCCACACAAATATAATTAATAAATACCAATCAACACAAATATAATTAATAAATACCAATCAACACCAGCATAATTAATAAATACCAATCAACACAAATATAATTAATAAATACCAATCCACACCAACATAATTATAAATACCAATCCACACAAATATAATTAATAAATACCAATCAACACCAACATAATTAATAAATACCAATCCACACCAACATAATTATAAATACCAATCCACACCAACATAATTAATAAATACCAATCCACACCAACATAATTAGAAATACCAATCCACACAAATATAATTAATAAATACCAATCAACACAAACATAATTAATAAATACCAATCCACACCAATATAATTATAAATACCAATCCACACAAATATAATTAATAAATACCAATCAACACAAATATAATTATAAATACCAATCCACACCAACATAATTAATAAATACCAATCCACACCAATATAATTATAAATACCAATCAACACCAACATAATTAATAAATACCAATCCACACCAATATAATTAATAAATACCAATCAACACAAATATAATTAATAAATACCAATCCACACCAATATAATTATAAATACCAATCCACACCAATAAAATTAATAAATACCAATCAACACAAATATAATTAATAAATACCAATCCACACCAACATAATTAATAAATACCAATCCACACAAATATAATTAATAAATACCAATCCGCACAAATATTATTAATAAATACCAATCAACACAAATATAATTAATAAATACCAATCCACACAAATATAATTAATAAATACCAATCAACACAAATATAATTAATAAATACCAATACACACCAACATAATTAATAAATACCAAACCACACAAATATAATTAATAAGTACCAATCCACACCAACATAATTAATAAATACCAATCAACACAAATATAATTAATAAATACCAATCCGCACAAACATAATTAATAAGTACCAATCCACACCAACATAATTAATAAATACCAATCAACACAAATATAATTAATAAATACCAATCAGCACAAACATAATTAATAAATACCAATCAACACAAATATAATTAATAAATACCAATCCACACAAATATAATTATAAATACCAATCCACACCAACATAATTAATAAATGCCAAACCACACAAATATAATTAATAAGTACCAATCCACACCAACATAATTAATAAATACTAATCAACACAAATATAATTAATAAATACCAATCCACACCAACACAATTAATAAATACGAATCAACACAAATATAATTATAAATACCAATCCACACCAACATAATTAATAAATACCAATCCACACAAATATAATTAATAAATACCAATCAACACAAATATAATTAATAAATACCAATCCACACCAATATAATTAATAAATACCAATCCACACAAATAAAATTAATAAATACCAATCAACACAAATATAATTAATAAATACCAATCCACACCAACATAATTAATAAATACCAATCCACACAAATATAATTAATAAATACCAATCCGCACAAATATAATTAATAAATACCAATCAACACAAATATAATTAATAAATACCAATCAACACAAATATAATTAATAAATACCAATCCACACCAACATAATTAATAAATACCAAACCACACAAATATAATTAATAAGTACCAATCCACACCAACATAATTAATAAATACCAATCAACACAAATATAATTAATAAATACCAATCCGCACAAACATAATTAATAAGTTCCAATCCACACCAACATAATTAATAAATACCAATCAACACAAATATAATTAATAAATACCAATCAGCACAAACATAATTAATAAATACCAATCAACACAAATATAATTAATAAATACCAATCCACACAAATATAATTATAAATACCAATCCACACCAACATAATTAATAAATACCAATCAACACAAATATAATTATAAATACCAATCCACACAAATATAATTAATAAATACCAATCAACACAAATATAATTATAAATACCAATCCACACCAACATAATTATAAATACCAATCCACACAAATATAATTATAAATACCAATCCACACCAACATAATTAATAAATATAAATCAACACAAATATAATTATAAATACCAATCCACACAAATATAATTAATAAATACCAATCAACACAAATATAATTATAAATACCAATCCACACCAACATAATTAATAATTACCAATCAACACAAATATAATTATAAATACCAATCCACACAAATATAATTATAAATACCAATCCACACCAACATAATTAATAAATACCAAACCACACAAATATAATTAATAAGTACCAATCCACACCAACATAATTAATAAATACTAATCAACACAAATATAATTAATAAATACCAATCCACACCAACACAATTAATAAATACGAATCAACACAAATATAATTATAAATACCAATCCACACCAACATAATTAATAAATACCAATCCACACAAATATAATTAATAAATACCAATCAACACAAATATAATTATAAATACCAATCCACACAAATATAATTATAAATACCAATCCACACCAACATAATTAATAAATACCAATCCACACAAATATAATTAATAAATACCAATCCACACCAACATAATTAATAAATACCAATCAACACAAATATAATTAATAATTACCAATCAACATCAACATAATTAAAAATTACAAATCAACACAAATATAATTAATAAATACCAATCCACACCAACATAATTAACAAATACCAATCCACACAAATATAATTAATAAATACCAATCAACACAAATATAATTATAAATACCAATCCACACCAACATAATTAATAAATACCAATCAACACAAATATAATTATAAATACCAATCCACACAAATATAATTAATAAACACCAATCCACACCAACATAATTATAAATACCAATCCACACAAATATAATTAATAAACACCAATCCACACCAACATAATTATAAATACCAATCAACACAAATATAATTAATAAATACCAATCAACACAAATATAATTAATAAATACCAATCCACACCAACATAATTAATAAATACCAAACCACACAAATATAATTAATAAGTACCAATCCACACCAACATAATTAATAAATACCAATCAACACAAATATAATTAATAAATACCAATCCGCACAAACATAATTAATAAGTTCCAATCCACACCAACATAATTAATAAATACCAATCAACACAAATATAATTAATAAATACCAATCAGCACAAACATAATTAATAAATACCAATCAACACAAATATAATTAATAAATACCAATCCACCCAAATATAATTATAAATACCAATCCACACCAACATAATTAATAAATACCAAACCACACAAATATAATTAATAAGTACCAATCCACACCAACATAATTAATAAATACTAATCAACACAAATATAATTAATAAATACCAATCCACACCAACACAATTAATAAATACGAATCAACACAAATATAATTATAAATACCAATCCACACCAACATAATTAATAAATACCAATCCACACAAATATAATTAATAAATACCAATCAACACAAATATAATTAATAAATACCAATCCACGCAAATATAATTATAAATACCAATCCACACCAACATAATTAATAAATACCAAACCACACAAATATAATTAATAAGTACCAATCCACACCAACATAATTAATAAATACTAATCAACACAAATATAATTAATAAATACCAATCCACACCAACACAATTAATAAATACGAATCAACACAAATATAATTATAAATACCAATCCACACCAACATAATTAATAAATACCAATCCACACAAATATAATTAATAAATACCAATCAACACAAATATAATTATAAATACCAATCCACACAAATATAATTATAAATACCAATCCACACCAACATAATTAATAAATACCAATCCACACAAATATAATTAATAAATACCAATCCACACCAACATAATTAATAAATACCAATCAACACAAATATAATTAATAAATACCAATCAACATCAACATAATTAATAAATACAAATCAACACAAATATAATTAATAAATACCAATCCACACCAACATAATTAACAAATACCAATCCACACAAATATAATTAATAAATACCAATCAACACAAATATAATTATAAATACCAATCCACACCAACATAATTAATAAATACCAATCAACACAAATATAATTATAAATACCAATCCACACAAATATAATTAATAAATACCAATCAACACAAATATAATTATAAATACCAATCCACACCAACATAATTATAAATACCAATCCACACAAATATAATTATAAATACCAATCCACACCAACATAATTAATAAATATAAATCAACACAAATATAATTATAAATACCAATCCACACAAATATAATTAATAAATACCAATCAACACAAATATAATTATAAATACCAATCCACACCAACATAATTAATAATTACCAATCAACACAAATATAATTATAAATACCAATCCACACAAATATAATTATAAATACCAATCCACACCAACATAATTAATAAATACCAAACCACACAAATATAATTAATAAGTACCAATCCACACCAACATAATTAATAAATACTAATCAACACAAATATAATTAATAAATACCAATCCACACCAACACAATTAATAAATACGAATCAACACAAATATAATTATAAATACCAATCCACACCAACATAATTAATAAATACCAATCCACACAAATATAATTAATAAATACCAATCAACACAAATATAATTATAAATACCAATCCACACAAATATAATTATAAATACCAATCCACACCAACATAATTAATAAATACCAATCCACACAAATATAATTAATAAATACCAATCCACACCAACATAATTAATAAATACCAATCAACACAAATATAATTAATAAATACCAATCAACATCAACATAATTAAAAATTACAAATCAACACAAATATAATTAATAAATACCAATCCACACCAACATAATTAACAAATACCAATCCACACAAATATAATTAATAAATACCAATCAACACAAATATAATTATAAATACCAATCCACACCAACATAATTAATAAATACCAATCAACACAAATATAATTATAAATACCAATCCACACAAATATAATTAATAAACACCAATCCACACCAACATAATTATAAATACCAATCCACACAAATATAATTAATAAATACCAATCCACACTAACATAATTAATAAATACCAATCAACACAAATATAATTATAAATACCAATCCACACCAACATAATTAATAAATACCAATCCACACAAATATAATTAATAAATACCAATCAACACAAATATAATTATAAATACCAATCCACACCAACATAATTAATAAATACCAATCCACACCAATATAATTATAAATACCATTCCACACAAATATAATTATAAATACCAATCCACACCAACATAATTAATAAATACCAATCCACACAAATATAATTAATAAATACCAATCCACACCAACATAATTAATAAATACCAATCAACACAAATATAATTAATAAATACCAATCAACACCAACATAATTAATAAATACCAATCAACACAAATATAATTAATAAATACCAATCCACACCAACATAATTAATAAATACCAATCCACACAAATATAATTAATAAATACCAATCAACACAAATATAAGCATAAATACCAATCAACACAAATATAATTATAAATACCAATCCACACCAACATAATTATAAATACCAATCCACACAAATATAATTAATAAATACCAATCCACACAAATATAATTATAAATACCAATCCACACCAACATAATTATAAATACCAATCCACACAAATATAATTATAAATACCAATCCACACCAACATAATTATAAATACCAATCCACACAAATATAATTATAAATACCAATCCACAACAACATAATTAATAAATACCAATCCACACCAACATAATTATAAATACCAATCCACACAAATATAATTAATAAATACCAATCCACACCAACATAATTATAAATACCAATTCACACAAATATAATTCATAAATACCAATCCACACCAACATAATTAATAAATACCAATCCAAACAAATATAATTAATAAATACCAATCAACACCAACATAATTAATAAATACCAATCCACACCAACATAATTATAAATACCAATCCACACAAATATAATTATAAATAGCAATCAACACAAATATAATTAATAAATACCTATCCACACCAACATAATTATAAATACCAATCCACACAAATATAATTAATAAATACCAATCAACACCAACATAATTAATAAATACCAATCCACACAAATATATTTATAAATACCAATCCACACAAATATAATTAATAAATACCAATCAACACCAACATAATTAATAAATACAAATCCACACAAATATAATTAATAAATACCAGTCAACACCAACATAATTAATAAATACCAATCCACACCAACATAATTATAAATACCAATCCACACCAACATAATTAATAAATACCACTCCACACCAACATAATTATAAATACCAATCCACACAAATATAATTAATAAATACCAATCAACACCAATATAATTATAAATACCAATCCACACAAATATAATTAATAAATACCAATCAACACAAATATAATTAATAAATACCAATCCACACCAACATAATTATAAATACCAATCCACACAAATATAATTAATAAATACCAATCAACACCAATATAATTATAAATACCAATCCACACAAATATAATTATAAATACCAATCAACACAAATATAATTAATAAATACAAATCCACACAAATATAATTAATAAATACCAGTCAACACCAACATAATTAATAAATACCAATCCACACCAACATAATTATAAATACCAATCCACACCAACATAATTAATAAATACCAATCCACACCAACATAATTATAAATACCAATCCACACAAATTTAATTAATAAATACCAATCAACACCAACATAATTAACAAATAGCAATCCACACCAATATAATTATAAATACCAATCCACACCAATATAATTAATAAATACCAATCAACACAAATATAATTAATAAATACCAATCCACACCAACATAATTAATAAATACCAATCCACACAAATATAATTAATAAATACCAATCAACACAAATATAATTATAAATACCAATCCACACCAACATAATTAATAAATACCAATCCACACCAATATAATTATAAATACCAATCCACACCAACATAATTAATAAATACCAATCCACACAAATATAATTAATAAATACCAATCCACACCAACATAATTAATAAATACCAATCAACACAAATATAATTAATAAATACCAATCAACACCAACATAATTAATAAATACCAATCCACACAAATATAATTAATAAATACCAATCCACACCAACATAATTAATAAATTCCAATCCACTCAAATATAATTAATAAATACCAATCAACACAAATATAAGTATAAATACCAATCAACACAAATATAATTATAAATACCAATCCACACCAACATAATTATAAATACCAATCCACACAAATATAATTAATAAATACCAATCCACACAAATATAATTATAAACACCAATCCACACCAACATAATTATAAATACCAATCCACACAAATATAATTATAAATACCAATCCACACCAACATAATTAATAAATACCAATCAACACGAATATAATTAATAAATACCAATCCACACAAATATAATTATAAATACCAATCCGCACAAACATAATTAATAAATACCAATCAACACAAATATAATTAATAAATACCAATCCACACAAATATAATTAATAAATACCAATCCACACCAACATAATTAATAAATACCAAACCACACAAATATAATTAATAAGTACCAATCCACACCAACATAATTAATAAATACTAATCAACACAAATATAATTAATAAATACCAATCCACACCAACACAATTAATAAATACCAATCCACACAAATATAATTAATAAATACCAATCAACACAAATATAATTAATAAATACCAATCCACACCAATATAATTATAAATAACAATCCACACCAATATAATTAATAAATACCAATCAACACAAATATAATTAATAAATACCAATCCACACCAACATAATTAATAAATACCAATCCACACAAATATAATTAATAAATACCAATCCGCACAAATATAATTAATAAATACCAATCCGCACAAACATAATTAATAAATACCTATCAACACAAATATAATTAATAAATACGAATCCACACAAATATAATTAATAAATACCAATCAACACAAATATAATTATAAATACCAATCCACACCAACATAATTAATAAATACCAATCAACACAAATATAATTATAAATACCAATCAACACAAATATAATTATAAATACCAATCCACACAAATATAATTAATAAATACCAATCAGCACAAATATAATTATAAATACCAATCCACACCAACATAATTAGAAATACCAATCCACACAAATATAATTAATAAATACCAACCCACACAAATATAATTATAAATACCAATCCACACCAACATAATTATAAATACCAATCCACACAAATATAATTATAATTACCAATCCACACCAACATAATTATAAATACCAATCCACACAAATATAATTATAAATACCAATCCACACCAACATAATTAATAAATACCAATCCACACCAACATAATTATAAATACCAATCCACACAAATATAATTAAAAAATACCAATCCACACCAACATATTTATAAATACCAATCCACACAAATATAATTAATAAATACCAATCCACACCAACATAATTAATAAATACCAATCCACACAAATATAATTAATAAATACCAATCCACACCAACATAATTAATAAATACCAATCCACACCAACATAATTATAAATACCAATCCACACAAATATAATTAATAGCTAACAATCAACACAAATATAATTATAAATACCAATCAACACCAACATAATTAATAAATACCAATCCACACCAACATAATTATAAATACCAATCCACACAAATATAATTATAAATATTAATCAACACAAATATAATTAATAACTAACAATCCACACCAACATAATTATAAATACCAATCCACACAAATATAATTAATAAATACCAATCCACACCAACATAATTATAAATACCTATCCACACAAATATAATTAATAAATACCAATCAACACAAATATAATTAATAAATACCAATCAACACCAACATAATTAATAAATACCAATCAACACAAATATAATTAATAAATACCAATCCACACCAACATAATTATAAATACCAATCCACACAAATATAATTAATAAATACCAATCAACACCAACATAATTAATAAATACCAATCCACACCAACATAATTATAAATACCAATCCACACCAACATAATTAATAAATACCAATCCACACCAACATAATTATAAATACCAATCCACACAAATATAATTAATAAATACCAATCAACACCAACATAATTAATAAATACCAATCCACACCAATATAATTATAAATACCAATCCACACAAATATAATTAATAATTACCAATCAACACAAATATAATTATAAATACCAATCCACACCAACATAATTAATAAATACCAATCCACACCAATATAATTATAAATACCAATCAACACCAACATAATTAATAAATACCAATTCACACCAATATAATTAATAAATACCAATCAACACAAATATAATTAATAAATACCAATCCACACCAATATAATTATAAATACCAATCCACACCAATAAAATTAATAAATACCAATCGACACAAATATAATTAATAAATACCAATCCACACCAACATAATTAATAAATACCAATCCACACAAATATAATTAATAAATACCAATCCGCACAAACATAATTAATAAATACCAATCAACACAAATATAATTAATAAATACCAATCCACACAAATATAATTAATAAATACCAATCAACACAAATATAATTAATAAATACCAATCCACACCAACATAATTAATAAATACCAAACCACACACATATAATTAATAAGTACCAATCCACACCAACATAATTAATAAATACCAATCAACACAAAAAGAATTAATAAATACCAATCCGCACAAACATAATTAATAAATACCAATCAACACAAATATAATTAGTAAATACCAATCCACACAAATATAATTATAAATACCAATCCGCACAAACATAATTAATAAATACCAATCAACACAAATATAATTAATAAATACCAATCCACACAAATATAATTAATAAGTACCAATCCACACCAACATAATTAATAAATACTAATCAACACAAATATAATTAATAAATACCAATCAGCAGAAACATAATTAATAAATACCAATCAACACAAATATAATTAATAAATACCAATCCACACAAATATAATTATAAATACCAATCCACACCAACATAATTAATAAATACCAAACCACACAAATATAATTAATAAGTACCAATCCACACCAACATAATTAATAAATACTAATCAACACAAATATAATTAATAAATACCAATCCACACCAACACAATTAATAAATACCAATCAACAGAAATATAATTATAAATACCAATCCACACCAACATAATTAATAAATACCAATCCACACAAATATAATTAATAAATACCAATCAACACAAATATAATTATAAATACCAATCCACACCAACATAATTAGAAATACCAATCCACACAAATATAATTAATAAATACCAACCCACACAAATATAAATCTAAATACCAATCCACACCAACATAATTATAAATACCAATCCACACAAATATAATTATAATTACCAATCCACACCAACATAATTATAAATACCAATCCACACAAATATAATTATAAATACCAATCCACACCAACATAATTAATAAATACCAATCCACACCAACATAATTATAAATACCAATCCACACAAATATAATTAAAAAATACCAATCCACACCAACATATTTATAAATACCAATCCACACAAATATAATTAATAAATACCAATCCACACCAACATAATTAATAAATACCAATCCACACAAATATAATTAATAAATACCAATCCACACCAACATAATTAATAAATACCAATCCACACCAACATAATTATAAATACCAATCCACACAAATATAATTAATAAATACCAATCAACACAAATATAATTATAAATACCAATCAACACCAACATAATTAATAAATACCAATCCACACCAACATAATTATAAATACCAATCCACACAAATATAATTATAAATACCAATCAACACAAATATAATTAATAAATAACAATCCACACCAACATAATTATAAATACCAATCCACACAAATATAATTAATAAATACCAATCCACACCAACATAATTATAAATACCTATCCACACAAATATAATTAATAAATACCAATCAACACAAATATAATTAATAAATACCAATCAACACCAACATAATTAGTAAATACCAATCAACACAAATATAATTAATAAATACCAATCCACACCAACATAATTATAAATACCAATCCACACAAATATAATTAATAAATACCAATCCACACCAACATAATTATAAATACCAATCCACACCAACATAATTAATAAATACCAATCCACACCAACATAATTATAAATACCAATCCACACAAATATAATTAATAAATACCAATCAACACCAACATAATTAATAAATACCAATCCACACCAATATAATTATAAATACCAATCCACACAAATATAATTAATAAATACCAATCAACACAAATATAATTATAAATACCAATCCACACCAACATAATTAATAAATACCAATCCACACCAATCTAATTATAAATACCAATCAACACCAACATAATTAATAAATACCAATCCACACCAATATAATTAATAAATACCAATCAACACAAATATAATTAATAAATACCAATCCACACCAATATAATTATAAATACCAATCCACACCAATAAAATTAATAAATACCAATCGACACAAATATAATTAATAAATACCAATCCGCACCAATATAATTAATAAATACCAATCAACACCGATATAATTAATAAATACCAATCCACACCAATATAATTAATAAATACCAATCAACACAAATATAATTAATAAATACCAATCCACACCAATATAATTATAAATACCAATCCACACCAACATAATTAATAAATACCAATCCACACAAATATAATTAATAAATACCAATCCGCACAAACATAATTAATAAATACCAATCAACACAAATATAATTAATAAATACCAATCCACACAAATATAATTAATAAATACCAATCAACACAAATATAATTAATAAATACCAATCCACACCAATATAATTATAAATACCAATCCACACCAACATAATTAATAAATACCAATCAACACAAATATAATTAATAAATACCAATCCACACCAATATAATTATAAATACCAATCCACACCAACATAATTAATAAATACCAATCCACACCAACATAATTATAAATACCAATCCACACAAATATAATTAAAAAATACCAATCCACACCAACATATTTATAAATACCAATCCACACAAATATAATTAATAAATACCAATCCACACCAACATAATTAATAAATACCAATCCACACAAATATAATTAATAAATACCAATCCACACCAACATAATTAATAAATACCAATCCACACCAACATAATTATAAATACCAATCCACACAAATATAATTAATAAATACCAATCAACACAAATATAATTATAAATACCAATCAACACCAACATAATTAATAAATACCAATCCACACCAACATAATTATAAATACCAATCCACACAAATATAATTATAAATACCAATCAACACAAATATAATTAATAAATAACAATCCACACCAACATAATTATAAATACCAATCCACACAAATATAATTAATAAATACCAATCCACACCAACATAATTATAAATACCTATCCACACAAATATAATTAATAAATACCAATCAACACAAATATAATTAATAAATACCAATCAACACCAACATAATTAGTAAATACCAATCAACACAAATATAATTAATAAATACCAATCCACACCAACATAATTATAAATACCAATCCACACAAATATAATTAATAAATACCAATCCACACCAACATAATTATAAATACCAATCCACACCAACATAATTAATAAATACCAATCCACACCAACATAATTATAAATACCAATCCACACAAATATAATTAATAAATACCAATCAACACCAACATAATTAATAAATACCAATCCACACCAA
Organism: Heterodontus francisci; assembly: GCF_036365525.1. Lineage (NCBI taxonomy): Eukaryota > Metazoa > Chordata > Chondrichthyes > Heterodontiformes > Heterodontidae > Heterodontus > Heterodontus francisci. The sequence continues at coordinate 219,377 of NW_027140995.1, read as the reverse complement.
TATAATTATAAATACCAATCCACAGAAATATAATTAATAAATACCAATCAACACAAATATAATTATAAATACCAATCCACACCAACATAATTAATAAATACCAATCCACACCAATCTAATTATAAATACCAATCAACACCAACATAATTAATAAATACCAATCCACACCAATATAATTAATAAATACCAATCAACACAAATATAATTAATAAATACCAATCCACACCAATATAATTATAAATACCAATCCACACCAATAAAATTAATAAATACCAATCGACACAAATATAATTAATAAATACCAATCCGCACCAATATAATTAATAAATACCAATCAACACCGATATAATTAATAAATACCAATCCACACCAATATAATTAATAAATACCAATCAACACAAATATAATTAATAAATACCAATCCACACCAATATAATTATAAATACCAATCCACACCAACATAATTAATAAATACCAATCCACACAAATATAATTAATAAATACCAATCCGCACAAACATAATTAATAAATACCAATCAACACAAATATAATTAATAAATACCAATCCACACAAATATAATTAATAAATACCAATCAACACAAATATAATTAATAAATACCAATCCACACCAATATAATTATAAATACCAATCCACACCAACATAATTAATAAATACCAATCAACACAAATATAATTAATAAATACCAATCCACACCAATATAATTATAAATACCAATCCACACCAACATAATTAATAAATACCAATCCACACAAATATAATTAATAAATACCAATCCGCACAAACATAATTAATAAATACCAATCAACACAAATATAATTAATAAATACCAAACCACACAAATATAATTAATAAATACCAATCAACACAAATATAATTAATAAATACCAATCCACACCAACATAATTAATAAATACCAAACCACACAAATATAATTAATAAGTACCAATCCACACCAACATAATTAATAAATATCAATCAACACAAATATAATTAATAAATACCAATCCGCACGAACATAATTAATAAATACCAATCAACACAAATATAATTAATAAATACTAATCCACACAAATATAATTATAAATACCAATCCGCACAAACATAATTAATAAATACCAATCAACACAACTATAATTAATAAATACCAATCCACACAAATATAATTATAAATACCAATCCACACCAACATATTTAATAAATACCAAACCACACAAATATAATTAATAAGTACCAATCCACACCAACATAATTAATAAATACCAATCAACACAAATATAATTAATTAATACCAATCAGCACAAACATAATTAATAAATACCAATCAACACAAATATAATTAATAAATACCAATCCACACAAGTATAATTATAAATACCAATCCACACCAACATAATTAATAAATACCAAGCCACACAAATATAATTAATAAGTACCAATCCACACCAACATAATTAATAAATACTAATCAACACAAATATAATTAATAAATACCAATCCACACCAACACAATTAATAAATACCAATCAACACAAATATAATTATAAATACCAATCCACACCAACATAATTAATAAATACCAATCCACACAAATATAATTAATAAATACCAATCAACACAAATATAATTATAAATACCAATCCACACAAATATAATTATAAATACCAATCCACACCAACATAATTAATAAATACCAATCCACACAAATATAATTAATAAATACCAATCCACACCAACATAATTAATAAATACCAATCAACACAAATATAATTAATAAATACCAATCAACACCAACATAATTAATAAATACCAATCAACACAAATATAATTAATAAATACCAATCCACACCAACATAATTAACAAATACCAATCCACACAAATATAATTAATAAATACCAATCAACACAAATATAATTATAAATACCAATCCACACCAACATAATTAATAAATACCAATCAACACAAATATAATTATAAATACCAATCCACACAAATATAATTAATAAATACCAATCAACACAAATATAATTATAAATACCAATCCACACCAACATAATTATAAATACCAATCCACACAAATATAATTATAAATACCAATCAACACCAACATAATTAATAAATACCAATCCACACCAACATAATTATAAATACCAATCCACACAAATATAATTATAAATACCAATCAAAACAAATATAATTAATAAACACCAATCCACACCAACATAATTATAAATACCAATCCACACAAATATAATTAATAAATACCAATCCACACCAACATAATTAATAAATACCAATCAACACAAATATAATTATAAATACCAATCCACACCAACATAATTAATAAATACCAATCCACACAAATATAATTAATAAATACCAATCAACACAAATATAATTATAAATACCAATCCACACCAACATAATTAATAAATACCAATCCACACCAATATAATTATAAATACCAATCCACACAAATATAATTATAAATACCAATCCACACCAACATAATTAATAAATACCAATCCACACAAATATAATTAATAAATACCAATCCACACCAACATAATTAATAAATACCAATCAACACAAATATAATTAATAAATACCAATCAACACCAACATAATTAATAAATACCAATCAACACAAATATAATTAATAAATACCAATCCACACCAACATAATTAATAAATACCAATCCACACAAATATAATTAATAAATACCAATCAACACAAATATAAGTATAAATACCAATCAACACAAATATAATTATAAATACCAATCCACACCAACATAATTATAAATACCAATCCACACAAATATAATTAATAAATAGGGCGGCACAGTGGTGCAGTGGTTAGCACTGCAGCCTCACAGCTCCATGGACCTGGGTTCGATTCTGGGTACTGCCTGTGTGGAGTTTGCAAGTTCTCCCTGTGTCTGCGTGGGTTTTCTCCGGGTGCTCCGGTTTCCTCCCACAAGCCAAAAGACTTGCAGGTTGATAGGTAAATTGGCCATTATAAATTGTCACCAGTATAGGTAGGTGGTAGGGAAATATAGGGACAGGTGGGGATGTTTGTTGAGAATATTGGATTAGTGTAGGATTAGTATAAATGGGTGGTTGATGTTCGGCACAGACTCGGTGGGCCGAAGGGCCTGTTTCAGTGCTGTATCTCTAATCTAAAAAAAAAAAAACTAATCTAAAATCTAAAATACCAATCCACACAAATATAATTATAAATACCAATCCACACCAACATAATTATAAATACCAATCCACACAAATATAATTATAAATACCAATCCACACCAACATAATTATAAATACCAATCCACACAAATATAATTATAAATACCAATCCACAACAACATAATTAATAAATACAAATCCACACCAACATAATTATAAATACCAATCCACACAAATATAATTAATAAATACCAATCCACACCAACATAATTATAAATACCAATTCACACAAATATAATTAATAAATACCAATCCACACCAACATAATTAATAAATACCAATCCAAACAAATATAATTAATAAATACCAATCAACACCAACATAATTAATAAATACCAATCCACACCAACATAATTATAAATACCAATCCACACAAATATAATTATAAATACCAATCAACACAAATATAATTAATAAATACCTATCCACACCAACATAATTATAAATACCAATCCACACAAATATAATTAATAAATACCAATCAACACCAACATAATTAATAAATACCAATCCACACAAATAGAATTATAAATACCAATCCACACCAACATAATTAATAAATACCAATCAACACAAATATAATTATAAATACCAATCCACACCAACATAATTAATAAATACCAATCCACACAAATATAATTAATAAATACCAATCAACACAAATATAATTATAAATACCAATCCACACCAACATAATTAATAAATACCAATCCACACCAATATAATTATAAATACCAATCCACACAAATATAATTATAAATACCAATCCACACCAACATAATTAATAAATACCAATCCACACCAACATAATTAATAAATACCAATCAACACAAATATAATTAATAAATACCAATCAACACCAACATAATTAATAAATACCAATCAACACAAATATAATTAATAAATACCAATCCACACCAACATAATTAATAAATACCAATCCACACAAATATAATTAATAAATACCAATCAACACAAATATAAGTATAAATACCAATCAACACAAATATAATTATAAATACCAATCCACACCAACATAATTATAAATACCAATCCACACAAATATAATTAATAAATACCAATCCACACAAATATAATTATAAATACCAATCCACACCAACATAATTATAAATACCAATCCACACAAATATAATTATAAATACCAATCCACACCAACATAATTATAAATACCAATCCACACAAATATAATTATAAATACCAATCCACAACAACATAATTAATAAATACCAATCCACACCAACATAATTATAAATACCAATCCACACAAATATAATTAATAAATACCAATCCACACCAACATAATTATAAATACCAATTCACACAAATATAATTAATAAATACCAATCCACACCAACATAATTAATAAATACCAATCCAAACAAATATAATTAATAAATACCAATCAACACCAACATAATTAATAAATACCAATCCACACCAACATAATTATCAATACCAATCCACACAAATATAATTATAAATACCAATCAACACAAATATAATTAATAAATACCTATCCACACCAACATAATTATAAATACCAATCCACACAAATATAATTAATAAATACCAATCAACACCAACATAATTAATAAATACCAATCCACACAAATATAATTATAAATACCAATCCACACAAATATAATTAATAAATACCAATCAACACCAACATAATTAACAAATACAAATCCACACAAATATAATTAATAAATACCAGTCAACACCAACATAATTAATAAATACCAATCCACACCAACATAATTATAAATACCAATCCACACCAACATAATTAATAAATGCCAATCCACACCAACATAATTATAAATACCAATCCACACAAATATAATTAATAAATACCAATCAACACCAACATAATTATAAATACCAATCCACACAAATATAATTAATAAATACCAATCCACACCAACATAATTATAAATACCAATCCACACAAATATAATTAATAAATACCAATCAACACCAATATAATTATAAATACCAATCCACACAAATATAATTATAAATACCAATCCACACAAATATAATTAATAAATACCAGTCAACACCAACATAATTAATAAATACCAATCCACACCAACATAATTATAAATACCAATCCACACCAACATAATTAATAAATACCAATCCACACAAATATAATTAATAAATACCAATCAACACCAACATAATTAACAAATAGCAATCCACACCAATATAATTATAAATACCAATCCACACCAACATAATTAATAAATACCAATCAACACAAATATAATTAATATATACCAATCCACACCAACATAATTAATAAATACCAATCCACACAAACATAATTAATAAATACCAATCAACACAAATATAATTATAAATACCAATCCACACCAACATAATTAATAAATACCAATCCACACCAATATAATTATAAATACCAATCCACACCAACATAATTAATAAATACCAATCCACACAAATATAATTAATAAATACCAATCCACACCAACATAATTAATAAATACCAATCAACACAAATATAATTAATAAATACCAATCAACACCAACATAATTAATAAATACCAATCAACACAAATATAATTAATAAATACCAATCCACACCAACATAATTAATAAATACCAATCCAAACAAATATAATTAATAAATACCAATCAACACAAATATAAGTATAAATACCAATCAACACAAATATAATTATAAATACCAATCCACACCAACATAATTATAAATACCAATCCACACAAATATAATTAATAAATACCAATCCACACAAATATAATTATAAATACCAATCCACACCAACATAATTATAAATACCAATCCACACAAATATAATTATAAATACCAATCCACACCAACATAATTATAAATACCAATCCACACAAATATAATTATAAATACCAATCCACAACAACATAATTAATAAATACCAATCCACACCAACATAATTATAAATACCAATCCACACAAATATAATTAATAAATACCAATCCACACCAACATAATTATAAATACCAATTCACACAAATATAATTAATAAATACCAATCCACACCAATATAATTAATAAATACCAATCAACACCAACATAATTAATAAATACCAATCCACACCAACATAATTATAAATACCAATCCACACAAATATAATTATAAATACCAATCAACACAAATATAATTAATAAATACCAATCCACACCAACATAATTATAAATACCAATCCACACAAATATAATTAATAAATACCAATCAACACCAACATAATTAATAAATACCAATCCACACAAATATAATTATAAATACCAATCCACACAAATATAATTAATAAATACCAATCAACACCAACATAATTAATAAATACAAATCCACACAAATATAATTAATAAATACCAATCAACACAAATATAATTATAAATACCAATCCACACCAACATAATTAATAAATATCAATCCACACCAATATAATTATAAATACCAATCCACACCAACATAATTAATAAATACCAATCCACACAAATATAACTAATAAATACCAATCCACACCAACATAATTAATAAATACCAATCAACACAAATATAATTAATAAATACCAATCAACACCAACATAATTAATAAATACCAATCATCACAAATATAATTAATAAATACCAATCCACACCAACATAATTAATAAATACCAATCCACACAAATATAATTAATAAATACCAATCAACACAAATATAAGCATAAATACCAATCAACACAAATATAATTATATATACCAATCCACACCAACATAATTATAAATACCAATCCACACAAATATAATTAATAAATACCAATCCACACAAATATAATTATAAATACCAATCCACACCAACATAATTATAAATACCAATCAACACAAATATAATTATAAATACCAATCCACACCAACATAATTATAAATACAAATCCACACAAATATAATTATAAATACCAATCCACAACAACATAATTAATAAATACCAATCCACACCAACATAATTATAAATACCAATCCACACAAATATAATTAATAAATACCAATCCACACCAACATAATTATAAATACCAATTCACACAAATATAATTAATAAATACCAATCAACACCAATATAATTAATAAATACCAATCCACACAAATATAATTAATAAATACCAATCAACACCAACATAATTAATAAATACCAATCCACACCAACATAATTATAAATACCAATCCACACAAATATAATTATAAATACCAATCAACACAAATATAATTAATAAATACCAATCCACACCAACATAATTATAAATACCAATCCACACAAATATAATTAATAAATACCAATCAACACCAACATAATTAATAAATACCAATCCACACAAATATAATTATAAATACCAATCCACACAAATATAATTAATAAATACCAATCAACACCAACATAATTAATAAATACAAATCCACACAAATATAATTAATAAATACCAATCAACACCAACATAATTAATAAATACCAATCCACACCAATATAATTATAAATAACAATCCACACCAATATAATTAATAAATACCAATCAACACAAATATAATTAATAAATACCAATCCACACCAACATAATTAATGAATACCAATCCACACAAATATAATTAATAAATACCAATCCGTACAAATATAATTAATAAATACCAATCAACACAAATATAATTAATAAATACCAATCCGCACAAACATAATTAATAAATACCAATCAACACAAATATAATTAATAAATACGAATCCACACAAATATAATTAATAAATACCAATCAACACAAATATAATTATAAATACCAATCCACAACAACATAATTAATAAATACCAATCAACACAAATATAATTATAAATACCAATCCACACAAATATAATTAATAAATACCAATCAGCACAAATATAATTATAAATACCAATCCACACCAACATAATTAGAAATACCAATCCACACAAATATAATTAATAAATACCAACCCACACAAATATAATTATAAATACCAATCCACACCAACATAATTATAAATACCAATCCACACAAATATAATTATAATTACCAATCCACAACAACATAATTATAAATACCAATCCACACAAATATAATTATAAATACCAATCCACACCAACATAATTAATAAATACCAATCCACACCAACATAATTATAAATACCAATCTACACAAATATAATTAATAAATACCAATCCACACCAACATATTTATAAATACCAATCCACACAAATATAATTAATAAATACCAATCCACACCAACATAATTAATAAATACCAATCCACACAAATATAATTAATAAATACCAATCCACACCAACATAATTAATAAATACCAATCCACACCAACATAATTATAAATGCCAATCCACACAAATATAATTAATAAATACCAATCAACACAAATATAATTATAAATACCAATCAACACCAACATAATTAATAAATACCAATCCACACCAACATAATTATAAATACCAATCCACACAAATATAATTATAAATACCAATCAACACAAATATAATTAATAAATACCAATCCACACCAACATAATTATAAATACCAATCCACACAAATATAATTAATAAATACCAATCCACACCAACATAATTATAAATACCTATCCACACAAATATAATTAATAAATACCAATCAACACAAATATAATTAATAAATACCAATCAACACCAACATAATTAATAAATACCAATCAACACAAATATAATTAATAAATACCAATCCACACCAACATAATTATAAATACCAATCCACACAAATATAATTAATAAATACCAATCAACACCAACATAATTAATAAATACCAATCCACACCAACATAATTATAAATACCAATCCACACCAACATAATTAATAAATACCAATCCACACCAACATAATTATAAATACCAATCCACACAAATATAATTAATAAATACCAATCAACACCAACATAATTAATAAATACCAATCCACACCAATATAATTATAAATACCAATCCACACAAATATAATTAATAAATACCAATCAACACAGATATAATTATAAATACCAATCCACACCAACATAATTAATAAATACCAATCCACACCAATATAATTATAAATAACAATCCACACCAACATAATTAATAAATACCAATCCACACAAATATAATTAATAAATACCAATCAACACCAACATAATTAATAAATACCAATCCACACCAATATAATTAATAAATACCAATCAACACAAATATAATTAATAAATACCAATCCACACCAATATAATTAATAAATACCAATCAACACAAATATAATTAATAAATACCAATCCACACCAACATAATTAATAAATACCAATCCACACAAATATAATTAATAAATACCAATCCGCACAAATATAATTAATAAATAGCAATCCGCACAAACATAATTAATAAATACCAAACAACACAAATATAATTAATAAATACCAATCCACACAAATATAATTAATAAATACCAATCCACACCAACATAATTAATAAATACCAATCAGCAGATATATAATTAATAATTACCAATCCACATCAACATAACTAATAAATACCAATCAACACAAATATAATTAATAAATACCAATCCGCACAAACATAATTAATAAATACCAATCAACACAAATATAATTAATAAATACCAATCCACACAAATATAATTATAAATACCAATCCGCACAAACATAATTAATAAATACCAATCAACACAAATATAATTAATAAATACCAATCCACACAAATATAATTACAAATACCAATCCACACCAACATAATTAATAAATACCAAACCACACAAATATAATTAATAAGTACCAATCCACACCAACATAATTAATAAATACCAATCAACACAAATATAATGAATAAATACCAATCCGCACAAACATAATTAATAAATACCAATCAACACAAATATAATTAATAAATACCAATCCGCACAAATATAATTAATAAATACCAATCCGCACAAACATAATTAATAAATACCAATCAACACAAATATAATTAATAAATTCGAATCCACACAAATATAATTAATAAATACCAATCAACACAAATATAATTATAAATACCCATCCACACCAACATAATTAATAAATACCAATCAACACAAATATAATTATAAATACCAATCAACACAAATATAATTATAAATACCAATCCACACAAATATAATTAATAAATACCAATCAGCACAAATATAATTATAAATACCAATCCACACCAACATAATTAGAAATACCAATCCACACAAATATAATTAATAAATACCAACCCACACAAATATAATTATAAATACCAATCCACACCAACATAATTATAAATACCAATCCACACAAATATAATTATAATTACCAATCCACACCAACATAATTATAAATACCAATCCACACAAATATAATTATAAATACCAATCCACACCAACATAATTAATAAATACCAATCAACACCAACATAATTATAATTACCAATCCACACAAATATAATTAATAAATACCAATCCACACCAACATATTTATAAATACCAATCCACACAAATATAATTAATAAATACCAATCCACACCAATATAATTATAAATACAAATCCACACCAATATAATTAATAAATACCAATCAACACAAATATAATTAATAAATACCAATCCACACCAACATAATTAATAAATACCAATCCACACAAATATAATTAATAAATACCAATCCGCACAAATATAATTAATAAATAGCAATCCGCACAAACATAATTAATAAATACCAATCAACACAAATATAATTAATAAATACCAATCCACACAAATATAATTAATAAATACCAATCCACACCAACATAATTAATAAATACCAATCAGCACATATATAATTAATAATTACCAATCCACACCAACATAATTAATCGAGTCGCTCTGAACAGGCTCCAGAAGCTGGCCGAGCGCGTCTACCCTGAGGCACAGTGTGGCTTTCGTGCAGAGAGATCGACTATTGACATGCTGTTCTCCCTTCGTCAGATACAGGAGAAATGCCGTGAACAACAGATGCCCCTCTACATTGCTTTCATTGATCTCACCAAAGCCTTTGACCTCGTCAGCAGACGTGGTCTCTTCAGACTACTAGAAAAGATCGGATGTCCACCAAAGCTACTAAGTATCATCACCTCATTCCATGACAATATGAAAGGCACAATTCAACATGGTGGCTCCTCATCAGAGCCCTTTCCTATCCTGAGTGGTGTGAAACAGGGCTGTGTTCTCGCACCCACACTTTTTGGGATTTTCTTCTCCCTGCTGCTTTCACATGCGTTCAAATCCTCTGAAGAAGGAATTTTCCTCCACACAAGATCAGGGGGCAGGTTGTTCAACCTTGCCCGTCTAAGAGCGAAGTCCAAAGTACGGAAAGTCCTCATCAGAGAACTCCTCTTTGCTGACGATGCTGCTTTAACATCTCACACTGAAGAATGCCTGCAGAGTCTCATCGACAGGTTTGCGTCTGCCTGCAATGAATTTGGCCTAACCATCAGCCTCAAGAAAACGAACATCATGGGGCAGGATGTCAGAAATGCTCCATCCATCAATATTGGCGACCACGCTCTGGAAGTGGTTCAAGAGTTCACCTACCTAGGCTCAACTATCACCAGTAACCTGTCTCTAGATGCAGAAATCAACAAGCGCATGGGTAAGGCTTCCACTGCTATGTCCAGACTGGCCAAGAGAGTGTGGGAAAATGGCGCACTGACACGGAACACAAAAGTCCGAGTGTATCAGGCCTGTGTCCTCAGTACCTTGCTCTACGGCAGCGAGGCCTGGACAACGTATGCCAGCCAAGAGCGACGTCTCAATTCATTCCATCTTCGCTGCCTTCGGAGAATACTTGGCATCAGGTGGCAGGACTATATCTCCAACACAGAAGTCCTTGAAGCGGCCAACATCCCCAGCTTATACACACTACTGAGTCAGCGGCGCTTGAGATGGCTTGGCCATGTGAGCCGCATGGAAGATGGCAGGATCCCCAAAGACACATTGTACAGCGAGCTCGCCACTGGTATCAGACCCACCGGCCGTCCATGTCTCCGTTATAAAGACGTCTGCAAACGCGACATGAAATCGTGTGACATTGATCACAAGTCGTGGGAGTCAGTTGCCAGCATTCGCCAGAGCTGGCGGGCAGCCATAAAGACAGGGCTAAATTGTGGCGAGTCGAAGAGACTTAGTAGTTGGCAGGAAAAAAGACAGAGGCGCAAGGGGAGAGCCAACTGTGCAACAGCCCCAACAAACAAATTTCTCTGCAGCACCTGTGGAAGAGCCTGTCACTCCAGAATTGGCCTTTATAGCCACTCCAGGCGCTGCTTCACAAACCACTGACCACCTCCAGGCGCGTATCCATTGTCTCTCGAGATAAGGAGGCCCAAAAGAAAAAAGAAACACCAACATAATTAATAAATACCAATCCACACAAATATAATTAATAAATACCAATCCACACCAACATAATTAATAAATACCAATCAACACAAATATAATTAATAAATTCGAATCCACACAAATATAATTAATAAATACCAATCAACACAAATATAATTATAAATACCAATCCACACCAACATAATTAATAAATACCAATCAACACAAATATAATTATAAATACCAATCAACACAAATATAATTATAAATACCAATCCACACAAATATAATTAATAAATACCAATCAGCACAAATATAATTATAAATACCAATCCACACCAACATAATTAGAAATACCAATCCACACAAATATAATTATAATTACCAATCCACACCAACATAATTATAAATACCAATCCACAAAAATATAATTATAAATACCAATCCACACCAACATAATTAATAAATACCAATCCACACCAACATAATTATAAATACCAATCCACACAAATATAATTAATAAATACCAATCCACACCAACATATTTACAAATACCAATCCACACAAATATAATTAATAAATACCAATCCACACCAACATAATTAATAAATACCAATCCACACAAATATAATTAATAAATACCAATCCACACCAACATAATTAATAAATACCAATCCACACAAATATAATTAATAAATACCAATCAACACAAACATAATTATAAATACCAATCAACACCAACATAATTAATAAATACCAATCCACACCAACATAATTATAAATACCAATCCACACTAATATAATTATAAATACCAATCAACACAAATATAATTAATAAATACCAATCCACACCAACATAATTATAAATACCAATCCACACAAATATAATTAATAAATACCAATCCACACCAACATAATTATAAATACCTATCCACACAAATATAATTAATAAATACCAATCAACACAAATATAATTAATAAATACCAATCAACACCAACATAATTAATAAATACCAATCAACACAAATATAATTAATAAATACCAATCCACACCAACATAATTATAAATACCAATCCACACAAATATAATTAATAAATACCAATCAACACCAACATAATTAATAAATACCAATCCACACCAACATAATTATAAATACCAATCCACACCAACATAACTAATAAATACCAATCCACACCAACATAATTATAAATACCAATCCACACAAATATAATTAATAAATACCAATCAACACCAACATAATTAATAAATACCAATCCACACCAATATAATTATAAATACCAATCCACACAAATATAATTAATAAATACCAATCAACACAAATATAATTATAAATACCAATCCACACCAACATAATTAATAAATTCCAATCCACAAAAATATAATTAATAAATACCAATCAACACAAATATAATTATAAATACCAATCCACACCAACATAATTAATAAATACCAATCCACACCAATATAATTATAAATACCAATCCACACAAATATAATTATAAATACCAATCCACACCAACATAATTAATAAATACCAATCCACACAAATATAATTAATAAATACCAATCCACACCAACATAATTAATAAATACCAATCAACACAAATATAATTAATAAATACCAATCAACACCAACATAATTAATAAATACCAATCAACACAAATATAATTAATAAATACCAATCCACACCAACATAATTAATAAATACCAATCCACACAAATATAATTAATAAATACCAATCAACACAAATATAAGTATAAATACCAATCCACACCAACATAATTATAAATACCAATCCACACAAATATAATTATAAATACCAATCCACACCAACATAATTATAAATACCAATCCACACAAATATAATTATAAATACCAATCCACAACAACATAATTAATAAATACCAATCCACACCAACATAATTATAAATACCAATCCACACAAATATAATTAATAAATACCAGTCCACACCAACATAATTATAAATACCAATTCAGACAAATATAATTAATAAATACCAATCCACACCAACATAATTAATAAATACCAATCCACACAAATATAATTAATAAATACCAATCAACACCAACATAATTAATAAATACCAATCCACACCAACATAATTATAAATACCAATCCACACAAATATAATTATAAATACCAATCAACACAAATATAATTAATAAATACCTATCCACACCAACATAATTATAAATACCAATCCACACAAATATAATTATAAATACCAATCCACACCAACATAATTATAAATACCAATCCACACCAACATAATTATAAATACCAATCCACACAAATATAATTATAAATACCAATCCACAACAACATAATTAATAAATACCAATCCACACCAACATAATTATAAATACCAATCCACACAAATATAATTAATAAATACCAGTCCACACCAACATTATTATAAGTACCAATTCACACAAATATAATTAATAAATACCAATCCACACCAACATAATTAATAAATACCAATCCACACAAATATAATTAATAAATACCAATCAACACCAACATAATTAATAAATACCAATCCACACCAACATAATTATAAATACCAATCCACACAAATATAATTATAAATACCAATCAACACAAATATAATTAATAAATACCAATCAACACCAACATAATTAATACATACCAATCCACACAAATATAATTATAAATACCAATCCACACAAATATAATTAATAAATACCAATCAACACCAACATAATTAATAAATACAAATCCACACAAATATAATTAATAAATACCAGTCAACACCAACATAATTAATAAATACCAATCCACACCAACATAATTATAAGTACCAATCCACACCAACACAATTAATAAATACCAATCCACACCAGCATAATTATAAATACCAATCCACACAAATATAATTAATAAATACCAATCAACACCAATATAATTATAAATACCAATCCACACAAATATAATTAATAAATACCAATCAACACAAATACAATTAATAAATACCAATCCACACCAACATAATTATAAATACCTAGCCACACAAATATAATTAATAAATACCAATCAACACAAATATAATTAATAAATACCAATCAACACCAACATAATTAATAAATACCAGTCAACACAAATATAATTAATAAATACCAATCCACACCAACATAATTATAAATACCAATCCACACAAATATAATTAATAAATACCAATCAACACCAACATAATTAATAAATACCAATCCACACCAACATAATTATAAATACCAATCCACACCAACATAATTAATAAATACCAATCCACACAAATATAATTAATAAATACCAATCAACACCAACATAATTAATAAATACCAATCCACACCAATATAATTATAAATACCAATCCACACCAACATAATTAATAAATACCAATCCACAAAAATATAATTAATAAATACCAATCAACACAAATATAATTATAAATACCAATCCACACCAACATAATTAATAAATACCAATCCACACCAATATAATTATAAATACCAATCCACACAAATATAATTATAAATACCAATCCACACCAACATAATTAATAAATACCAATCCACACAAATATAATTAATAAATACCAATCCACACCAACATAATTAATAAATACCAATCAACACAAATATAATTATAAATACCAATCCACAACTACATAATTAATAAATACCAATCCACACCAACATAATTATAAATACCAATCCACACAAATATAATTAATAAATACCAGTCCACACCAACATAATTATAAATACCAATTCACACAAATATAATTAATAAATACCAATCCACACCAACATAATTATAAATACCAATCCACACAAATATAATTATAAATACCAATCAACACAAATATAATTATAAATACCAATCCACACAAATATAATTATAAATACCAATCCACAACAACATAATTAATAAATACCAATCCACACCAACATAATTATAAATACCAATCCACACAAATATTATTAATAAATACCAGTCCACACCAACATAATTATAAATACCAATTCACACAAATATAATTAATAAATACCAATCCACACCAACATAATTAATAAATACCAATCCACACAAATATAATTAATAAATACCAATCAACACCAACATAATTAATAAATACCAATCCACACCAACATAATTATAAATACCAATCCACACAAATATAATTATAAATACCAATCAACACAAATATAATTAATAAATACCTATCCACACCAACATAATTATAAATACCAATCCACACAAATATAATTAATAAATACCAGTCCACACCAACATAATTATAAATACCAATTCACACAAATATAATTAATAAATACCAATCCACACCAACATAATTAATAAATACCAATCCACACAAATATAATTAATAAATACCAATCAACACCAACATAATTAATAAATACCAATCCACACCAACATAATTATAAATACCAATCCACACAAATATAATTATAAATACCAATCAACACAAATATAATTAATAAATACCTATCCACACCAACATAATTATAAATACCAATCCACACAAATATAATTAATAAATACCAATCAACACCAACATAATTAATAAATACCAATCCACACAAATATAATTATAAATACCAATCCACACAAATATAATTAATAAATACCAATCAACACCAACATAATTAATAAATACAAATCCACACAAATATAATTAATAAATACCAGTCAACACCAACATAATTAATAAATACCAATCCACACCAACATAATTATAAATACCAATCCACACAAATATAATTAATAAATACCAGTCCACACCAACATAATTATAAATACCAATTCACACAAATATAATTAATAAATACCAATCCACACCAACATAATTATAAATACCAATCCACACAAATATAATTAATAAATACCAGTCCACACCAACATAATTATAAATACCAATCCACACAAATATAATTAATAAATACCAATCAACACAAATATAATTATAAATACCAATCCACACCAACATAATTAATAAATTCCAATCCACAAAAATATAATTAATAAATACCAATCAACACAAATATAATTATAAATACCAATCCACACCAACATAATTAATAAATACCAATCCACACCAATATAATTATAAATACCAATCCACACAAATATAATTATAAATACCAATCCACACCAACATAATTAATAAATACCAATCCACACAAATATAATTAATAAATACCAATCCACACCAACATAATTAATAAATACCAATCAACACAAATATAATAAAAAATACCAATCAACACCAACATAATTAATAAATACCAATCAACACAAATATAATTAATAAATACCAATCCACACCAACATAATTAATAAATACCAATCCACACAAATATAATTAATAAATACCAATCAACACAAATATAAGTATAAATACCAATCCACACCAACATAATTATAAATACCAATCCACACAAATATAATTATAAATACCAATCCACACCAACATAATTATAAATACCAATCCACACAAATATAATTATAAATACCAATCCACAACAACATAATTAATAAATACCAATCCACACCAACATAATTATAAATACCAATCCACACAAATATAATTAATAAATACCAGTCCACACCAACATAATTATAAATACCAATTCAGACAAATATAATTAATAAATACCAATCCACACCAACATAATTAATAAATACCAATCCACACAAATATAATTAATAAATACCAATCAACACCAACATAATTAATAAATACCAATCCACACCAACATAATTATAAATACCAATCCACACAAATATAATTATAAATACCAATCAACACAAATATAATTAATAAATACCTATCCACACCAACATAATTATAAATACCAATCCACACAAATATAATTATAAATACCAATCCACACCAACATAATTATAAATACCAATCCACACAAATATAATTATAAATACCAATCCACACCAACATAATTATAAATACCAATCCACACAAATATAATTATAAATACCAATCCACAACAACATAATTAATAAATACCAATCCACACCAACATAATTATAAATACCAATCCACACAAATATAATTAATAAATACCAGTCCACACAAACATTATTATAAGTACCAATTCACACAAATATAATTAATAAATACCAATCCACACCAACATAATTAATAAATACCAATCCACACAAATATAATTAATAAATACCAATCAACACCAACATAATTAATAAATACCAATCCACACCAACATAATTATAAATACCAATCCACACAAATATAATTATAAATACCAATCAACACAAATATAATTAATAAATACCAATCAACACCAACATAATTAATACATACCAATCCACACAAATATAATTATAAATACCAATCCACACAAATATAATTAATAAATACCAATCAACACCAACATAATTAATAAATACAAATCCACACAAATATAATTAATAAATACCAGTCAACACCAACATAATTAATAAATACCAATCCACACCAACATAATTATAAGTACCAATCCACACCAACACAATTAATAAATACCAATCCACACCAGCATAATTATAAATACCAATCCACACAAATATAATTAATAAATACCAATCAACACCAATATAATTATAAATACCAATCCACACAAATATAATTAATAAATACCAATCAACACAAATACAATTAATAAATACCAATCCACACCAACATAATTATAAATACCTAGCCACACAAATATAATTAATAAATACCAATCAACACAAATATAATTAATAAATACCAATCAACACCAACATAATTAATAAATACCAGTCAACACAAATATAATTAATAAATACCAATCCACACCAACATAATTATAAATACCAATCCACACAAATATAATTAATAAATACCAATCAACACCAACATAATTAATAAATACCAATCCACACCAACATAATTATAAATACCAATTCACACAAATATAATTAATAAATACCAATCCACACCAACATAATTAATAAATACCAATCCACACAAATATAATTAATAAATACCAATCAACACCAACATAATTAATAAATACCAATCCACACCAACATAATTATAAATACCAATCCACACAAATATAATTATAAATACCAATCAACACAAATATAATTAATAAATACCTATCCACACCAACATAATTATAAATACCAATCCACAAAAATATAATTAATAAATACCAATCAACACCAACATAATTAATAAATACCAATCCACACAAATATAATTATAAATACCAATCCACACAAATATAATTAATAAATACCAATCAACACCAACATAATTAATAAATACAAATCCACACAAATATAATTAATAAATACCAGTCAACACCAACATAATTAATAAATACCAATCCACACCAACATAATTATAAATACCAATCCACACAAATATAATTAATAAATACCAGTCCACACCAACATAATTATAAATACCAATTCACACAAATATAATTAATAAATACCAATCCACACCAACATAATTATAAATACCAATCCACACAAATATAATTAATAAATACCAGTCCACACCAACATAATTATAAATACCAATCCACACAAATATAATTAATAAATACCAATCAACACAAATATAATTATAAATACCAATCCACACCAACATAATTAATAAATTCCAATCCACAAAAATATAATTAATAAATACCAATCAACACAAATATAATTATAAATACCAATCCACACCAACATAATTAATAAATACCAATCCACACCAATATAATTATAAATACCAATCCACACAAATATAATTATAAATACCAATCCACACCAACATAATTAATAAATACCAATCCACACAAATATAATTAATAAATACCAATCCACACCAACATAATTAATAAATACCAATCAATACAAATATAATTAATAAATACCAATCAACACCAACATAATTAATAAATACCAATCAACACAAATATAATTAATAAATACCAATCCACACCAACATAATTAATAAATACCAATCCACACAAATATAATTAATAAATACCAATCAACACAAATATAAGTATAAATACCAATCCACACCAACATAATTATAAATACCAATCCACACAAATATAATTATAAATACCAATCCACACCAACATAATTATAAATACCAATCCACACAAATATAATTATAAATACCAATCCACAACAACATAATTAATAAATACCAATCCACACCAACATAATTATAAATACCAATCCACACAAATATAATTAATAAATACCAGTCCACACCAACATAATTATAAATACCAATTCAGACAAATATAATTAATAAATACCAATCCACACCAACATAATTAATAAATACAAATCCACACAAATATAATTAATAAATACCAGTCAACACCAACATAATTAATAAATACCAATCCACACCAACATAATTATAAGTACCAATCCACACCAACACAATTAATAAATACCAATCCACACCAGCATAATTATAAATACCAATCCACACAAATATAATTAATAAATACCAATCAACACCAATATAATTATAAATACCAATCCACACAAATATAATTAATAAATACCAATCAACACAAATACAATTAATAAATACCAATCCACACCAACATAATTATAAATACCTAGCCACACAAATATAATTAATAAATACCAATCAACACAAATATAATTAATAAATACCAATCAACACCAACAGAATTAATAAATACCAGTCAACACAAATATAATTAATAAATACCAATCCACACCAACATAATTATAAATACCAATCCACACAAATATAATTAATAAATACCAATCAACACCAACATAATTAATAAATACCAATCCACACCAACATAATTATAAATACCAATTCACACAAATATAATTAATAAATACCAATCCACACCAACATAATTAATAAATACCAATCCACACAAATATAATTAATAAATACCAATCAACACCAACATAATTAATAAATACCAATCCACACCAACATAATTATAAATACCAATCCACACAAATATAATTATAAATACCAATCAACACAAATATAATTAATAAATACCTATCCACACCAACATAATTATAAATACCAATCCACAAAAATATAATTAATAAATACCAATCAACACCAACATAATTAATAAATACCAATCCACACAAATATAATTATAAATACCAATCCACACAAATATAATTAATAAATACCAATCAACACCAACATAATTAATAAATACAAATCCACACAAATATAATTAATAAATACCAGTCAACACCAACATAATTAATAAATACCAATCCACACCAACATAATTATAAATACCAATCCACACAAATATAATTAATAAATACCAGTCCACACCAACATAATTATAAATACCAATACACACAAATATAATTAATAAATACCAATCCACACCAACATAATTATAAATACCAATCCACACAAATATAATTAATAAATACCAGTCCACACCAACATAATTATAAATACCAATCCACACAAATATAATTAATAAATACCAATCAACACAAATATAATTATAAATACCAATCCACACCAACATAATTAATAAATTCCAATCCACAAAAATATAATTAATAAATACCAATCAACACAAATATAATTATAAATACCAATCCACACCAACATAATTAATAAATACCAATCCACACCAATATAATTATAAATACCAATCCACACAAATATAATTATAAATACCAATCCACACCAACATAATTAATAAATACCAATCCACACAAATATAATTAATAAATACCAATCCACACCAACATAATTAATAAATACCAATCAACACAAATATAATTAATAAATACCAATCAACACCAACATAATTAATAAATACCAATCAACACAAATATAATTAATAAATACCAATCCACACCAACATAATTAATAAATACCAATCCACACAAATATAATTAATAAATACCAATCAACACAAATATAAGTATAAATACCAATCCACACCTACATAATTATAAATACCAATCCACACAAATATAATTATAAATACCAATCCACACCAACATAATTATAAATACCAATCCACACAAATATAATTATAAATACCAATCCACAACAACATAATTAATAAATACCAATCCACACCAACATAATTATAAATACCAATCCACACAAATATAATTAATAAATACCAGTCCACACCAACATAACTATAAATACCAATTCAGACAAATATAATTAATAAATACCAATCCACACCAACATAATTAATAAATACCAATCCACACAAATATAATTAATAAATACCAATCAACACCAACATAATTAATAAATACCAATCCACACCAACATAATTATAAATACCAATCCACACAAATATAATTATAAATACCAATCAACACAAATATAATTAATAAATACCTATCCACACCAACATAATTATAAATACCAATCCACACAAATATAATTATAAATACCAATCCACACCAACATAATTATAAATACCAATCCACACAAATATAATTATAAATACCAATCCACACCAACATAATTATAAATACCAATCCACACAAATATAATTATAAATACCAATCCACAACAACATAATTAATAAATACCAATCCACACCAACATAATTATAAATACCAATCCACACAAATATAATTAATAAATACCAGTCCACACCAAAATTATTATAAGTACCAATTCACACAAATATAATTAATAAATACCAATCCACACCAACATAATTAATAAATACCAATCCACACAAATATAATTAATAAATACCAATCAACACCAACATAATTAATAAATACCAATCCACACCAACATAATTATAAATACCAATCCACACAAATATAATTATAAATACCAATCAACACAAATATAATTAATAAATACCAATCAACACCAACATAATTAATACATACCAATCCACACAAATATAATTATAAATACCAATCCACACAAATATAATTAATAAATACCAATCAACACCAACATAATTAATAAATACAAATCCACACAAATATAATTAATAAATACCAGTCAACACCAACATAATTAATAAATACCAATCCACACCAACATAATTATAAGTACCAATCCACACCAACACAATTAATAAATACCAATCCACACCAGCATAATTATAAATACCAATCCACACAAATATAATTAATAAATACCAATCAACACCAATATAATTATAAATACCAATCCACACAAATATAATTAATAAATACCAATCAACACAAATACAATTAATAAATACCAATCCACACCAACATAATTATAAATACCTAGCCACACAAATATAATTAATAAATACCAATCAACACAAATATAATTAATAAATACCAATCAACACCAACATAATTAATAAATACCAGTCAACACAAATATAATTAATAAATACCAATCCACACCAACATAATTATAAATACCAATCCACACAAATATAATTAATAAATACCAATCAACACCAACATAATTAATAAATACCAATCCACACCAACATAATTATAAATACCAATCCACACCAACATAATTAATAAATACCAATCCACACAAATATAATTAATAAATACCAATCAACACCAACATAATTAATAAATACCAATCCACACCAATATAATTATAAATACCAATCCACACAAATATAATTAATAAATACCAATCCACACAAATATAATTATAAATACCAATCCACACCAACATAATTAATAAATACCAATCCACAAAAATATAATTAATAAATACCAATCAACACAAATATAATTATAAATACCAATCCACACCAACATAATTAATAAATACCAATCCACACCAATATAATTATAAATACCAATCCACACAAAAATAATTATAAATACCAATCCACACCAACATAATTAATAAATACCAATCCACACAAATATAATTAATAAATACCAATCCACACCAACATAATTAATAAATACCAATCAACACAAATATAATTATAAATACCAATCCACAACTACATAATTAATAAATACCAATCCACACCAACATAATTATAAATACCAATCCACACAAATATAATTAATAAATACCAGTCCACACCAACATAATTATAAATACCAATTCACACAAATATAATTAATAAATACCAATCCACACCAACATAATTATAAATACCAATCCACACAAATATAATTATAAATACCAATCAACACAAATATAATTATAAATACCAATCCACACAAATATAATTATAAATACCAATCCACAACAACATAATTAATAAATACCAATCCACACCAACATAATTATAAATACCAATCCACACAAATATAATTAATAAATACCAGTCCACACCAACATAATTATAAATACCAATTCACACAAATATAATTAATAAATACCAATCCACACCAACATAATTAATAAATACCAATCCACACAAATATAATTAATAAATACCAATCAACACCAACATAATTAATAAATACCAATCCACACCAACATAATTATAAATACCAATCCACACAAATATAATTATAAATACCAATCAACACAAATATAATTAATAAATACCTATCCACACCAACATAATTATAAATACCAATCCACACAAATATAATTAATAAATACCAGTCCACACCAACATAATTATAAATACCAATTCACACAAATATAATTAATAAATACCAATCCACACCAACATAATTAATAAATACCAATCCACACAAATATAATTAATAAATACCAATCAACACCAACATAATTAATAAATACCAATCCACACCAACATAATTATAAATACCAATCCACACAAATATAATTATAAATACCAATAAACACAAATATAATTAATAAATACCTATCCACACCAACATAATTATAAATACCAATCCACACAAATATAATTAATAAATACCAATCAACACCAACATAATTAATAAATACCAATCCACACAAATATAATTATAAATACCAATCCACACAAATATAATTAATAAATACCAATCAACACCAACATAATTAATAAATACAAATCCACACAAATATAATTAATAAATACCAGTCAACACCAACATAATTAATAAATACCAATCCACACCAACATAATTATAAATACCAATCCACACAAATATAATTAATAAATACCAGTCCACACCAACATAATTATAAATACCAATTCACACAAATATAATTAATAAATACCAATCCACACCAACATAATTAATAAATACCAATCCACACAAATATAATTAATAAATACCAATCAACTCCAACATAATTAATAAATACCAATCCACACCAACATAATTATAAATACCAATCCACACAAATATAATTATAAATACCAATCAACACAAATATAATTAATAAATACCTATCCACACCAACATAATTATAAATACCAATCCACACAAATATAATTAATAAATACCAATCAACACCAACATAATTAATAAATACCAATCCACACAAATATAATTATAAATACCAATCCACACAAATATAATTAATAAATACCAATCAACACCAACATAATTAATAAATACAAATCCACACAAATATAATTAATAAATACCAGTCAACACCAACATAATTAATAAATACCAATCCACACCAACATAATTATAAACACCAATCCACACCAACACAATTATTAAATACCTATCCACACCAACATAATTATAAATACCAATCCACACAAATATAATTATAAATACCAATCCACACCAACATAATTATAAATACCAATCCACACAAATATAATTATAAATACCAATCCACAACAACATAATTAATAAATACCAATCCACACCAACATAATTATAAATACCAATCCACACAAATATAATTAATAAATACCAGTCCACACCAACATAATTATAAATACCAATTCACACAAATATAATTAATAAATACCAATCCACACCAACATAATTAATAAATACCAATCCACACAAATATAATTTATAAATACCAATCAACACCAACATAATTAATAAATACCAATCCACACCAACATAATTATAAATACCAATCCACACAAATATAATTATAAATACCAATCAACACAAATATAATTAATAAATACCTATCCACACCAACATAATTATAAATACCAATCCACACAAATATAATTAATAAATACCAATCAACACCAACATAATTAATAAATACCAATCCACACAAATATAATTATAAATACCAATCCACACAAATATAATTAATAAATACCAATCAACACCAACATAATTAATAAATACAAATCCACACAAATATAATTAATAAATACCAGTCAACACCAACATAATTAATAAATACCAATCCACACCAACATAATTATAAATACCAATCCACACCAACACAATTAATAAATACCAATCCACACCAACATAATTATAAATACCAATCCACACAAATATAATTAATAAATACCAATCAACACCAATATAATTATAAATACCATTCCACACAAATATAATTAATAAATACCAATCAACACAAATATAATTAATAAATACCAATCCACACCAACATAATTATAAATAACAATCCACACAAATATATTTAATAAATACCAATCAACACCAATATAATTATATATACCAATCCACACAAATATAATTATAAATACCAATCCACACAAATATAATTAATAAATACCAATCAACACCAACATAATTAATAAATACAAATCCACACAAATATAATTAAAAAATACCAGTCAACACCAACATAATTAATAAATACCAATCCACACCAATATAATTATAAATACCAATCCACACCAATATAATTAATAAAAACCAATCAACACAAATATAATTCATAAATACCAATCCACACCAACTTAATTAATAAATACCAATCCACACAAATATAATTAATAAATACCAATCAACACAAATATAATTATAAATACCAATCCACACCAACATAATTAATAAATACCAATCCACACCAATATAATTATAAATACCAATCCACACCAACATAATTAATAAATACCAATCCACACAAATATAATTAATAAATACCAATCCACACCAACATAATTAATAAATACCAATCAACACAAATATAATTAATAAATACCAATCAACACCAACATAATTAATAAATACCAATCAACACAAATATAATTAATAAATACCAATCCACACCAACATAATTAATAAATACCAATCCACACAAATATAATTAATAAATACCAATCAACACAAATATAAGTATAAATACCAATCAACACAAATATAATTATAAATACCAATCCACACCAACATAATTATAAATACCAATCCACACAAATATAATTAATAAATACCAATCCACACAAATATAATTATAAATACCAATCCACACAAATATAATTATAAATACCAATCCACACCAACATAATTATAAATACCAATCCACACAAATATAATTATAAATACCAATCCACAACAACATAATTAATAAATACAAATCCACACCAACATAATTATAAATACCAATCCACACAAATATAATTAATAAATACCAATCCACACCAACATAATTATAAATACCAATTCACACAAATATAATTAATAAATACCAATCCACACCAACATATTTAATAAATACCAATCCACACAAATATAATTAATAAATACCAATCAACACCAACATAATTAATAATTACCAATCCACACCAACATAATTATAAATACCAATCCACACAAATATAATTATAAATACCAATCAACACAAATATAATTAATAAATACCAATCCACACCAACATAATTATAAATACCAATCCACACAAATATAATTAATAAATACCAATCAACACCAACATAATTAATAAATACCAATCCACACAAATATAATTATAAATACCAATCCACACAAATATAATTAATAAATACCAATCAACACCAACATAATTAATAAATACAAATCCACACAAATATAATTAATAAATACCAATCAACACCAACATAATTAATAAATACCAATCCACACCAATATAATTAATAAATACCAATCAACACAAATATAATTAATAAATACCAATCCACACCAACATAATTAATAAATACCAATCCACACAAATACAATTAATAAATACCAATCCGCACAAATATAATTAATAAATACCAATCAACACAAATATAATTAATAAATACCAATCCGCACAAACATAATTAATAAATACCAATCAACACAAATATAATTAATAAATACGAATCCACACAAATATAATTAATAAATACCAATCAACACAAATATAATTATAAATACCAATCCACACCAACATAATTAATAAATACCAATCAACACAAATATAATTATAAATACCAATCAACACAAATATAATTATAAATACCAATCCACACAAATATAATTAATAAATACAAATCAGCACAAATATAATTATAAATACCAATCCACACCAACATAATTAGAAATACCAATCCACACAAATATAATTAATAAATACCAACCCACACAAATATAATTATAAATACCAATCCACACCAACATAATTATAAATACCAATCCACACAAATATAATTATAATTACCAATCCACACCAACATAATTATAAATACCAATCCACACAAATATAATTATAAATACCAATCCACACCAACATAATTAATAAATACCAATCCACACCAACATAATTATAAATACCAATCCACACAAATATAATTAATAAATACCAATCCACACCAACATATTTATAAATACCAATCCACACAAATATAATTAATAAATACCAATCCACACCAACATAATTAATAAATACCAATCCACACAAATATAATTAATAAATACCAATCCACACCAACATAATTAATAAATACCAATCGGCACCAACATAATTATAAATAGCAATCCACGCAAATATAATTAATAAATACCAATCAACACAAATATAATTATAAATACCAATCAACACCAACATAATTAATAAATACCAATCCACACCAACATAATTATAAATACCAATCCACACAAATATAATTATAAATACCAATCAACACAAATATAATTAATAAATACCAATCCACACCAACATAATTTCAATACCAATCCACACAAATATAATTAATAAATACCAATCCACACCAACATAATTATAAATACCTATCCACACAAATATAATTAATAAATACCAATCAACACAAATATAATTAATAAATACCAATCAACACCAACATAATTAATAAATACCAATCAACACAAATATAATTAATAAATACCAATCCACACCAACATAATTATAAATACCAATCCACACAAATATAATTAATAAATACCAATCAACACCAACATAATTAATAAATACCAATCCACACCAACATAATTATAAATACCAATCCACACCAACATAATTAATAAATACCAATCCACACCAACATAATTATAAATACCAATCCACACAAATATAATTAATAAATACCATTCAACACCAACATAATTAATAAATACCAATCCACACCAGTATAATTATAAATACCAATCCACACAAATATAATTAATAAATACCAATCCACACAAATATAATTAATAAATACCAATCAACACCAACATAATTAATAAATACAAATCCACACAAATATAATTAATAAATACCAGTCAACACCAACATAATTAATAAATACCAATCCACACCAACATAATTATAAATACCAATCCACACCAACATTATTAATAAATACCAATCCACACCAACATAATTATAAATACCAATCAACACAAATATAATTAATAAATACCAATCAACACCAACATAATTAATAAATACAAATCCACACAAATATAATTAATAAATACCAGTCAACACCAACATAATTAATAAATACCAATCCACACCAACATAATTATAAATACCAATCCACACCAACATAATTAATAAATACCAATCCACACAAATATAATTAATAAATACCAATCAACACCAACATAATTAACAAATAGCAATCCACACCAATATAATTATAAATACCAATCCACACCAATATAATTAATAAATACCAATCAACACAAATATAATTAATAAATACCAATCCACACCAACATATTTAATAAATACCAATCCACACAAATATAATTAATAAATACCAATCAACACAAATATAATTATAAATACCAATCCACACCAACATAATTAATAAATACCAATCCACACCAATATAATTATAAATACCAATCCACACCAACATAATTAATAAATACCAATCCACACAAATATAATTAATAAATACCAATCCACACCAACATAATGGATAAATACCAATCAACACAAATATAATTAATAAATACCAATCAACACAAACATAATTTATAAATACCAATCAACACAAATATAATTAATAAATACCAATCCACACCAACATAATTAATAAATACCAATCAACACAAATATAATTAATAAATACCAATCAACACAAACATAATTTATAAATACCAATCAACACAAATATAATTAATAAATACCAATCCACACCAACATAATTAATAAATACCAATCAACACAAATATAACTAATAAATACCAATCCACACAAATATAATTAATAAATACCAATCCGCACAAATATAATTAATAAATACCAATCAACACAAATATAATTAATAAATACCAATCCGCACAAACATAATTAATAAATACCAATCAACACAAATATAATTAATAAATACGAATCCACACAAATATAATTAATAAATACCAATCAACACAAATATAATTATAAATACCAATCCACACCAACATAATTAATAAATACCAATCAACACAAATATAATTATAAATACCAATCAACACAAATATAATTATAAATACCAATCCACACAAATATAATTAATAAATACAAATCAGCACAAATATAATTATAAATACCAATCCACACCAACATAATTAGAAATACCAATCCACACAAATATAATTAATAAATACCAACCCACACAAATATAATTATAAATACCAATCCACACCAACATAATTATAAATACCAATCCACACAAATATAATTATAATTACCAATCCACACCAACATAATTATAAATACCAATCCACACAAATATAATTATAAATACCAATCCACACCAACATAATTAATAAATACCAATCCACACCAACATAATTATAAATACCAATCCACACAAATATAATTAATAAATACCAATCCACACCAACATATTTATAAATACCAATCCACACAAATATAATTAATAAATACCAATCCACACCAACATAATTAATAAATACCAATCCACACAAATATAATTAATAAATACCAATCCACACCAACATAATTAATAAATACCAATCGACACCAACATAATTATAAATAACAATCCACGCAAATATAATTAATAAATACCAATCAACACAAATATAATTATAAATACCAATCAACACCAACATAATTAATAAATACCAATCCACACCAACATAATTATAAATACCAATCCACACAAATATAATTATAAATACCAATCAACACAAATATAATTAATAAATACCAATCCACACCAACATAATTTCAATACCAATCCACACAAATATAATTAATAAATACCAATCCACACCAACATAATTATAAATACCTATCCACACAAATATAATTAATAAATACCAATCAACACAAATATAATTAATAAATACCAATCTACACCAACATAATTAATAAATACCAATCAACACAAATATAATTAATAAATACCAATCCACACCAACATAATTATAAATACCAATCCACACAAATATAATTAATAAATACCAATCAACACCAACATAATTAATAAATACCAATCCACACCAACATAATTATAAATACCAATCCACACCAACATAATTAATAAATACCAATCCACACCAACATAATTATAAATACCAATCCACACAAATATAATTAATAAATACCAATCAACACCAACATAATTAATAAATACCAATCCACACCAGTATAATTATAAATACCAATCCACACAAATATAATTATAAATACCAATCCACACAAATATAATTAATAAATACCAATCAACACCAACATAATTAATAAATACAAATCCACACAAATATAATTAATAAATACCAGTCAACACCAACATAATTAATAAATACCAATCCACACCAACATAATTATAAATACCAATCCACACCAACATTATTAATAAATACCAATCCACACCAACATAATTATAAATACCAATCCACACAAATATAATTAATAAATACCAATCAACACCAATATAATTATAAATACCAATCCACACAAATATAATTAATAAATACCAATCCACACCAACATAATTATAAATACCAATCCACACAAATATAATTAATAAATACCAATCAACACCAATATAATTATAAATACCAATCCACACAAATATAACTATAAATACCAATCAACACAAATATAATTAATAAATACCAATCAACACCAACATAATTAATAAATACAAATCCACACAAATATAATTAATAAATACCAGTCAACACCAACATAATTAATAAATACCAATCCACACCAACATAATTATAAATACCAATCCACACCAACATAATTAATAAATACCAATCCACACAAATATAATTAATAAATACCAATCAACACCAACATAATTAACAAATAGCAATCCACACCAATATAATTATAAATACCAATCCACACCAATATAATTAATAAATACCAATCAACACAAATATAATTAATAAATACCAATCCACACCAACATATTTAATAAATACCAATCCACACAAATATAATTAATAAATACCAATCAACACAAATATAATTATAAATACCAATCCACACCAACATAATTAATAAATACCAATCCACACCAATATAATTATAAATACCAATCCACACCAACATAATTAATAAATACCAATCCACACAAATATAATTAATAAATACCAATCCACACCAACATAATTGATAAATACCAATCAACACAAATATAATTAATAAATACCAATCAACACAAACATAATTTATAAATACCAATCAACACAAATATAATTAATAAATACCAATCCACACCAACATAATTAATAAATACCAATCAACACAAATATAATTAATAAATACCAATCAACACCAATATAATTTATAAATACCAATCAACACAAATATAATTAATAAATACCAATCCACACCAACATAATTAATAAATACCAATCCACACAAATATAATTAATAAATACCAATCAACACAAATATAAGTATAAATACCAATCAACACAAATATAATTATAAATACCAATCCACACCAACATAATTATAAATACCAATCCACACAAATATAATTAATAAATACCAATCCACACAAATATAATTATAAATACCAATCCACACCAACATAATTATAAATACCAATCCACACAAATATAATTATAAATACCAATCCACACCAACATAATTATAAATACCAATCCACACAAATATAATTATAAATACCAATCCACAACAACATAATTAATAAATACCAATCCACACCAACATAATTATAAATACCAATCCACACAAATATAATTAATAAATACCAATCCACACCAACATAATTATAAATACCAATTCACACAAATATAATTAATAAATACCAATCCACACCAACATAATTAATAAATACCAATCCACACAAATATAATTAATAAATACCAATCAACACCAACATAATTAATAAATACCAATCCACACCAACATAATTATAAATACCAATCCACACAAATATAATTATAAATACCAATCAACACAAATATAATTAATAAATACCAATCCACACCAACATAATTATAAATACCAATCCACACAAATATAATTAATAACTACCAATCAACACCAACATAATTAATAAATACCAATCCACACAAATATAATTATAAATACCAATCCACACAAATATAATTAATAAATACCAATCAACAGCAACATAATTAATAAATACAAATCCACACAAATGTAATTAATAAATACCAATCAACACCAACATAATTAATAAATACCAATCCACACCAATATAATTAATAAATACCAATCAACACAAATATAATTTATAAATACCAATCCACACCAACATAATTAATAAATACCAATCCACACAAATATAATTATAAATACCAATCCACACAAATATAATTAATAAATACCAATCAGCACAAATATAATTATAAATACCAATCCACACCAACATAATTAGAAATACCAATCCACACAAATATAATTAATAAATACCAACCCACACAAATATAATTATAAATACCAATCCACACCAACATAATTATAAATACCAATCCACACAAATATAATTATAATTACCAATCCACACCAACATAATTGTAAATACCAATCCACACAAATATAATTATAAATACCAATCCACACCAACATAATTAATAAATACCAATCCACACCAACATAATTAGAAATACCAATCCACACAAATATAATTAATAAATACCAATCCACACCAACATATTTATAAATACCAATCCACACAAATATAATTCATAAATACCAATCCACACCAACATAATTAATAAATACCAATCCACACAAATATAATTAATAAATACCAATCCACACCAACATAATTAATAAATACCAATCCACACCAACATAATTATAAATACCAATCCACACAAATATAATTAATAAATACCAATCAACACAAATATAATTATAAATACCAATCAAAACCAACATAATTAATAAATACCAATCCACACCAACATAATTATAAATACCAATCCACACAAATATAATTATAAATACCAATCAACACAAATATAATTAATAAATACCAATCCACACCAACATAATTATAAATACCAATCCACACAAATATAATTAATAAATACCAATCCACACCAACATAATTATAAATACCTATCCACACAAATATAATTAATAAATACCAATCAACACAAATATAATTAATAAATACCAATCAACACCAACATAATTAATAAATACCAATCAACACAAATATAATTAATAAATACCAATCCACACCAACATAATTATAAATACCAATCCACACAAATATAATTAATAAATACCAATCCACACCAACATAATTATAAATACCAATCCACACAAATATAATTAATAAATACCAATCAACACCAACATAATTAATAAATACCAATCCACACCAATATAATTAATAAATACCAATCCACACCAACATAATTATAAATACCAATCCACACAAATATAATTAATAAATACCAATCAACACCAACATAATTAATAAATACCAATCCACACCAACATAATTATAAATACCAATCCACACCAACATAATTAATAAATACCAATCCACACCAACATAATTATAAATACCAATCAACACCAACATTATTAATAAATACAAATCCACACAAATATAGTTAATAAATACCAATCAACACAAATATAATTATAAATACCAATCCACACCAACATAATTATAAATACCAATCCACACAAATATAATTATAAATACCAATCAACACAAATATAATTAATAAATACCAATCCACACCAACATAATTATAAATACCAATCCACACAAATATAATTAATAAATACCAATCCACACCAACATAATTATAAATACCTATCCACACAAATATAATTAATAAATACCAATCAACACAAATATAATTAATAAATACCAATCAACACCAACATAATTAATAAATACCAATCAACACAAATATAATTAATAAATACCAATCCACACCAACATAATTATAAATACCAATCCACACAAATATAATTAATAAATACCAATCAACACCAACATAATTAATAAATACCAATCCACACCAACATAATTATAAATACCAATCCACACCAACATAATTAATAAATACCAATCCACACCAACATAATTATAAATACCAATCCACACAAATATAATTAATAAATACCAATCAACACCAACATAATTAATAAATACCAATCCACACCAATATAGTTAATAAAAACCAATCCACACCAACATAATTATAAATACCAATCCACACAAATATAATTAATAAATACCAATCCACACCAACATAATTAATAAATACCAATCCACACCAACATAATTATAAATACCAATCAACACCAACATAATTAATAAATACAAATCCACACAAATATAATTAATAAATACCAATCAACACCAACATAATTAATAAATACCAATCCACACCAATATAATTAATAAATACCAATCAACACAAATATAATTAATAAATACCAATCCACACCAACATAATTAATAAATACCAATCCACACAAATATAATTAATAAATACCAATCCGCACAAATATAATTAATAAATACCAATCAACACAAATATAATTAATAAATACCAATCCGCACAAACATAATTAATAAATACCAATCAACACAAATATAATTAATAAATACGAATCCACACAAATATAATTAATAAATACCAATCAACACAAATATAATTATAAATACCAATCCACACCAACATAATTAATAAATACCAATCAACACAAATATAATTATAAATACCAATCCACACAAATATAATTAATAAATACCAATCAGCACAAATATAATTATAAATACCAATCCACACCAACATAATTAGAAATACCAATCCACACAAATATAATTAATAAATACCAACCCACACAAATATAATTGTAAATACCAATCCACACCAACATAATTATAAATACCAATCCACACAAATATAATTATAATTACCAATCCACACCAACATAATTATAAATACCAATCCACACAAATGTAATTAATAAATACCAATCAACACAAATATAATTAATAAATACCAATCCACACCAACATAATTATAAATACCAATCCACACAAATATAATTAATAAATCCCAATCCACACCAACATAATTATAAATACCTATCCACACAAATATAATTAATAAATACCAATCAACACAAATATAATTAATAAATACCAATCAACACCAACATAATTAATAAATACCAATCAACACAAATATAATTAATAAATACCAATCCACACCAACATAATTATAAATACCAATCCACACAAATATAATTAATAAATACCAAACAACACCAACATAATTAATAAATACCAATCCACACCAACATAATTATAAATACCAATCCACACCAACATAATTAATAAATACCAATCCACACCAACATAATTATAAATACCAATCCACACAAATATAATTAATAAATACCAATCAACACCAACATAATTAATAAATACCAATCCACACCAATATAATTATAAATACCAATCCACACAAATATAATTAATAAATACCAATCCACACCAACATAATTAATAAATACCAATCCACACCAATATAATTATAAATACCAATCAACACCAACATAATTAATAAATACCAATCCACACCAATATAATTAATAAATACCAATCAACACAAATATAATTAATAAATACCAATCCACACCAATATAATTATAAATACCAATCCACACCAATAAAATTAATAAATACCAATCAACACAAATATAATTAATAAATACCAATCCACACCAACATAATTAATAAATACCAATCAACACAAATATAATTATAAATACCAATCCACACAAATATAATTAATAAATACCAATCAGCACAAATATAATTATAAATACCAATCCACACCAACATAATTAGAAATACCAATCCACACAAATATAATTAATAAATACCAACCCACACAAATATAATTGTAAATACCAATCCACACCAACATAATTATAAATACCAATCCACACAAATATAATTATAATTACCAATCCACACCAACATAATTATAAATACCAATCCACACAAATGTAATTATAAATACCAATCCACACCAACATAATTAATAAATACCAATCCACACCAACATAATTATAAATACCAATCCACACAAATATAATTAATAAATACCAATCCACACCAACATATTTATAAATACCAATCCACACAAATATAGTTAATAAATACCAATCCACACCAACATAATTAATAAATACCAATCCACACAAATATAATTAATAAATACCAATCCACACCAACATAATTAATAAATACCAATCCACACCAACATAATTATAAATACCAATCCACACAAATATAATTAATAAATACCAATCAACACAAATATAATTATAAATACCAATCAACACCAACATAATTAATAAATACCAATCCACACCAACATAATTATAAATACCAATCCACACAAATAAAATTATAAATACCAATCAACACAAATATAATTAATAAAAATACCAATCCACACCAACATAATTATAAATACCAATCCACACAAATATAATTAATAAATACCAATCCACACCAACATAATTATAAATACCTATCCACACAAATATAATTAATAAATACCAATCAACACAAATATAATTAATAAATACCAATCAACACCAACATAATTAATAAATACCAATCAACACAAATATAATTAATAAATACCAATCCACACCAACATAATTATAAATACCAATCCACACAAATATAATTAATAAATACCAATCAACACCAACATAATTAATAAATACCAATCCACACCAACATAATTATAAATACCAATCCACACCAACATAATTAATAAATACCAATCCACACCAACATAATTATAAATACCAATCCACACAAATATAATTAATAAATACCAATCAACACCAACATAATTAATAAATACCAATCCACACCAATATAATTATAAATACCAATCCACACAAATATAATTAATAAATACCAATCCACACCAACATAATTAATAAATACCAATCCACACCAATATAATTATAAATACCAATCAACACCAACATAATTAATAAATACCAATCCACAACAATATAATTAATAAATACCAATCAACACAAATATAATTAATAAATACCAATCCACACCAATATAATTATAAATACCAATCCACACCAATATTATTAATAAATACCAATCAACACAAATATAATTAATAAATACCAATCCACACCAACATAATTAATAAATACCAGTCCACACAAATATAATTAATAAATACCAATCCGCACAAATATAATTAATAAATACCAATCCGCACAAACATAATTAATAAATACCAATCCACACAAATATATCATCAAGTATATCACCTCATTCCATGACAATATGAAAGGCACAATTCAACATGGTGGCTCCTCATCAGAGCCCTTTCCTATCCTGAGTGGTGTGAAACAGGGCTGTGTTCTCGCACCCACACTTTTTGGGATTTTCTTCTCCCTGCTGCTTTCACATGCGTTCAAATCCTCTGAAGAAGGAATTTTCCTCCACACAAGATCAGGGGGCAGGTTGTTCAACCTTGCCCGTCTAAGAGCGAAGTCCAAAGTACGGAAAGTCCTCATCAGAGTACTCCTCTTTGCTGACGATGCTGCTTTAACATCTCACACTGAAGAATGCCTGCAGAGTCTCATCGACAGGTTTGCGTCTGCCTGCAATGAATTTGGCCTAACCATCAGCCTCAAGAAAACGAACATCATGGGGCAGGATGTCAGAAATGCTCCATCCATCAATATTGGCGACCACGCTCTGGAAGTGGTTCACGAGTTCACCTACCTAGGCTCAACTATCACCAGTAACCTGTCTCTAGATGCAGAAATCAACAAGCGCATGGGTAAGGCTTCCACTGCTATGTTCAGACTGGCCAAGAGAGTGTGGGAAAATGGCGCACTGACACGGAACACAAAAGTCCGAGTGTATCAGGCCTGTGTCCTCAGTACCTTGCTCTACGGCAGCGAGGCCTGGACAATGTATGCCAGCCAAGAGCGACGTCTCAATTCATTCCATCTTCGCTGCCTTCGGAGAATACTTGGCATCAGGTGGCAGGACTATATCTCCAACACAGAAGTCCTTGAAGCGGCCAACATCCCCAGCTTATACACACTACTGAGTCAGCGGCGCTTGAGATGGCTTGGCCATGTGAGCCGCATGGAAGATGGCAGGATCCCCAAAGACACATTGTACAGCGAGCTCGCCACTGGTATCAGACCCACCGGCCGTCCATGTCTCCGTTATAAAGACGTCTGCAAACGCGACATGAAATCGTGTGACATTGATCACAAGTCGTGGGAGTCAGTTGCCAGCATTCGCCAGAGCTGGCGGGCAGCCATAAAGACAGGGCTAAATTGTGGCGAGTCGAAGAGACTTAGTAGTTGGCAGGAAAAAAGACAGAGGCGCAAGGGGAGAGCCAACTGTGCAACAGCCCCAACAAACAAATTTCTCTGCAGCACCTGTGGAAGAGCCTGTCACTCCAGAATTGGCCTTTATAGCCACTCCAGGCGCTGCTTCACAAACCACTGACCACCTCCAGGCGCGTATCTATTGTCTCTCGAGATAAGGAGGCCCAAAAGAAAGAATAATTAATAAATACCAATCCGCACAAACATAATTAATAAATACCAATCCACACAAATATAATTAATAAATACCAATCAACACAAATATAATTAATAAATACCAATCCACACCAAAATAATTAATAAATACCAAACCACACAAATATAATTAATAAGTACCAATCCACACCAACATAATTAATAAATACCAATCAACACAAATATAATTAATAAATACCAATCCGCACAAACATAATTAATAAATACCAATCAACACAAATATAATTAATAAATACCAATCCACACAAATATAATTATAAATACCAATCCGCACAAACATAATTAATAAATACCAATCAACACAAATATAATTAATAAATACCAATCCACACAAATATAATTATAAATACCAATCCACACCAACATAATTAATAAATACCAATCCACACCAACATAATTATAAATACCAATCCACACAAATATAATTAATAAATACCAATCAACACCAACATAATTAATAAATACCAATCCACACCAATATAATTATAAATACCAATCCACACAAATATAATTAATAAATACCAATCCACACCAACATAATTAATAAATACCAATCCACACCAATATAATTATAAATACCAATCAACACCAACATAATTAATAAATACCAATCCACACCAATATAATTAATAAATACCAATCAACACAAATATAATTAATAAATACCAATCCACACCAATATAATTATAAATACCAATCCACACCAATAAAATTAATAAATACCAATCAACACAAATATAATTAATAAATACCAATCCACACCAACATAATTAATAAATACCAATCAACACAAATATAATTATAAATACCAATCCACACAAATATAATTAATAAATACCAATCAGCACAAATATAATTATAAATACCAATCCACACCAACATAATTAGAAATACCAATCCACACAAATATAATTAATAAATACCAACCCACACAAATATAATTGTAAATACCAATCCACACCAACATAATTATAAATACCAATCCACACAAATATAATTATAATTACCAATCCACACCAACATAATTATAAATACCAATCCACACAAATGTAATTATAAATACCAATCCACACCAACATAATTAATAAATACCAATCCACACC
This sequence comes from Heterodontus francisci, assembly GCF_036365525.1. NCBI lineage: Eukaryota > Metazoa > Chordata > Chondrichthyes > Heterodontiformes > Heterodontidae > Heterodontus > Heterodontus francisci. The sequence continues at coordinate 177,063 of NW_027140995.1, read as the reverse complement.
AACATAATTATAAATACCAATCCACACAAATATAATTAATAAATACCAATCCACACCAACATATTTATAAATACCAATCCACACAAATATAGTTAATAAATACCAATCCACACCAACATAATTAATAAATACCAATCCACACAAATATAATTAATAAATACCAATCCACACCAACATAATTAATAAATACCAATCCACACCAACATAATTATAAATACCAATCCACACAAATATAATTAATAAATACCAATCAACACAAATATAATTATAAATACCAATCAACACCAACATAATTAATAAATACCAATCCACACCAACATAATTATAAATACCAATCCACACAAATAAAATTATAAATACCAATCAACACAAATATAATTAATAAAAATACCAATCCACACCAACATAATTATAAATACCAATCCACACAAATATAATTAATAAATACCAATCCACACCAACATAATTATAAATACCTATCCACACAAATATAATTAATAAATACCAATCAACACAAATATAATTAATAAATACCAATCAACACCAACATAATTAATAAATACCAATCAACACAAATATAATTAATAAATACCAATCCACACCAACATAATTATAAATACCAATCCACACAAATATAATTAATAAATACCAATCAACACCAACATAATTAATAAATACCAATCCACACCAACATAATTATAAATACCAATCCACACCAACATAATTAATAAATACCAATCCACACCAACATAATTATAAATACCAATCCACACAAATATAATTAATAAATACCAATCAACACCAACATAATTAATAAATACCAATCCACACCAATATAATTATAAATACCAATCCACACAAATATAATTAATAAATACCAATCCACACCAACATAATTAATAAATACCAATCCACACCAATATAATTATAAATACCAATCAACACCAACATAATTAATAAATACCAATCCACAACAATATAATTAATAAATACCAATCAACACAAATATAATTAATAAATACCAATCCACACCAATATAATTATAAATACCAATCCACACCAATATTATTAATAAATACCAATCAACACAAATATAATTAATAAATACCAATCCACACCAACATAATTAATAAATACCAGTCCACACAAATATAATTAATAAATACCAATCCGCACAAATATAATTAATAAATACCAATCCGCACAAACATAATTAATAAATACCAATCCACACAAATATATCATCAAGTATATCACCTCATTCCATGACAATATGAAAGGCACAATTCAACATGGTGGCTCCTCATCAGAGCCCTTTCCTATCCTGAGTGGTGTGAAACAGGGCTGTGTTCTCGCACCCACACTTTTTGGGATTTTCTTCTCCCTGCTGCTTTCACATGCGTTCAAATCCTCTGAAGAAGGAATTTTCCTCCACACAAGATCAGGGGGCAGGTTGTTCAACCTTGCCCGTCTAAGAGCGAAGTCCAAAGTACGGAAAGTCCTCATCAGAGTACTCCTCTTTGCTGACGATGCTGCTTTAACATCTCACACTGAAGAATGCCTGCAGAGTCTCATCGACAGGTTTGCGTCTGCCTGCAATGAATTTGGCCTAACCATCAGCCTCAAGAAAACGAACATCATGGGGCAGGATGTCAGAAATGCTCCATCCATCAATATTGGCGACCACGCTCTGGAAGTGGTTCACGAGTTCACCTACCTAGGCTCAACTATCACCAGTAACCTGTCTCTAGATGCAGAAATCAACAAGCGCATGGGTAAGGCTTCCACTGCTATGTTCAGACTGGCCAAGAGAGTGTGGGAAAATGGCGCACTGACACGGAACACAAAAGTCCGAGTGTATCAGGCCTGTGTCCTCAGTACCTTGCTCTACGGCAGCGAGGCCTGGACAATGTATGCCAGCCAAGAGCGACGTCTCAATTCATTCCATCTTCGCTGCCTTCGGAGAATACTTGGCATCAGGTGGCAGGACTATATCTCCAACACAGAAGTCCTTGAAGCGGCCAACATCCCCAGCTTATACACACTACTGAGTCAGCGGCGCTTGAGATGGCTTGGCCATGTGAGCCGCATGGAAGATGGCAGGATCCCCAAAGACACATTGTACAGCGAGCTCGCCACTGGTATCAGACCCACCGGCCGTCCATGTCTCCGTTATAAAGACGTCTGCAAACGCGACATGAAATCGTGTGACATTGATCACAAGTCGTGGGAGTCAGTTGCCAGCATTCGCCAGAGCTGGCGGGCAGCCATAAAGACAGGGCTAAATTGTGGCGAGTCGAAGAGACTTAGTAGTTGGCAGGAAAAAAGACAGAGGCGCAAGGGGAGAGCCAACTGTGCAACAGCCCCAACAAACAAATTTCTCTGCAGCACCTGTGGAAGAGCCTGTCACTCCAGAATTGGCCTTTATAGCCACTCCAGGCGCTGCTTCACAAACCACTGACCACCTCCAGGCGCGTATCTATTGTCTCTCGAGATAAGGAGGCCCAAAAGAAAGAATAATTAATAAATACCAATCCGCACAAACATAATTAATAAATACCAATCCACACAAATATAATTAATAAATACCAATCAACACAAATATAATTAATAAATACCAATCCACACCAAAATAATTAATAAATACCAAACCACACAAATATAATTAATAAGTACCAATCCACACCAACATAATTAATAAATACCAATCAACACAAATATAATTAATAAATACCAATCCGCACAAACATAATTAATAAATACCAATCAACACAAATATAATTAATAAATACCAATCCACACAAATATAATTATAAATACCAATCCGCACAAACATAATTAATAAATACCAATCAACACAAATATAATTAATAAATACCAATCCACACAAATATAATTATAAATACCAATCCACACCAACATAATTAATAAATACCAAACCACACAAATATAATTAATAAGTACCAATCCACACCAACATAATTAATAAATACCAATCAACACAAATATAATTAATAAATACCAATCAACACCAACATAATTAACAAATACCAATCCACACAAATATAATTAATAAATACCAATCAACACAAATATAATTATAAATACCAATCCACACCAACATAATTAATAAATACCAATCAACACAAATATAATTATAAATACCAATCCACACAAATATAATTAATAAATACCAATCAACACAAATATAATTATAAATACCAATCCACACCAACATAATTATAAATACCAATCCACACAAATATAATTATAAATACCAATCCACACCAACATAATTATAAATACCAATCCACACAAATATAATTATAATTACCAATCCACACCAACATAATTATAAATACCAATCCACACAAATATAATTATAAATACCAATCCACACCAACATAATTAATAAATACCAATCCACACCAACATAATTAGAAATACCAATCCACACAAATATAATTAATAAATACCAATCCACACCAACATATTTATAAATACCAATCCACACAAATATAATTAATAAATACCAATCCACACCAACATAATTAATAAATACCAATCCACACAAATATAATTAATAAATACCAATCCACACCAACATAATTAATAAATACCAATCCACACCAACATAATTATAAATACCAATCCACACAAATATAATTAATAAATACCAATCAACACAAATATAATTATAAATACCAATCAACACCAACATAATTAATAAATACCAATCCACACCAACATAATTATAAATACCAATCCACACAAATATAATTATAAATACCAATCAACACAAATATAATTAATAAATACCAATCCACACCAACATAATTATAAATACCAATCCACACAAATATAATTAATAAATACCAATCCACACCAACATAATTATAAATACCTATCCACACAAATATAATTAATAAATACCAATCAACACAAATATAATTAATAAATACCAATCAACACCAACATAATTAATAAATACCAATCAACACAAATATAATTAATAAATACCAATCCACACCAACATAATTATAAATACCAATCCACACAAATATAATTAATAAATACCAATCAACACCAACATAATTAATAAATACCAATCCACACCAACATAATTATAAATACCAATCCACACCAACATAATTAATAAATACCAATCCACACAAATATAATTAATAACTACCAATCAACACCAACATATTTAATAAATACCAATCCACACCAATATAATTAATAAATACCAATCCACACCAACATAATTATAAATACCAATCCACACAAATATAATTAATAAATACCAATCAACACCAACATAATTAATAAATACCAATCCACACCAACATAATTATAAATACCAATCCACACCAACATAATTAATAAATACCAATCCACACCAACATAATTATAAATACCAATCAACACCAACATTATTAATAAATACAAATCCACACAAATATAATTAATAAATACCAATCAACACAAATATAATTATAAATACCAATCCACACCAACATAATTATAAATACCAATCCACACAAATATAATTATAAATACCAATCAACACAAATATAATTAATAAATACCAATCCACACCAACATAATTATAAATACCAATCCACACAAATATAATTAATAAATACCAATCAACACCAACATAATTAATAAATACCAATCAAGACCAACATAATTATAAATACCAATCCACACCAACATAATTAATAAATACCAATCCACACCAACATAATTATAAATACCAATCCACACAAATATAATTAATAAATACCAATCAACACCAACATAATTAATAAATACCAATCCACACCAATATAATTAATAAAAACCAATCCACACCAACATAATTATAAATACCAATCCACACAAATATAATTAATAAATACCAATCCACACCAACATAATTAATAAATACCAATCCACACCAACATAATTATAAATACCAATCAACACCAACATAATTAATAAATACAAATCCACACAAATATAATTAATAAATACCAATCAACACCAACATAATTAATAAATACCAATCCACACCAATATAATTAATAAATACCAATCAACACAAATATAATTAATAAATACTAATCCACACCAACATAATTAATAAATACCAATCCACACAAATATAATTAATAAATACCAATCCGCACAAATATAATTAATAAATACCAATCAACACAAATATAATTAATAAATACCAATCCGCACAAACATAATTAATAAATACCAATCAACACAAATATAATTAATAAATACGAATCCACACAAATATAATTAATAAATACCAATCAACACAAATATAATTATAAATACCAATCCACACCAACATAATTAATAAATACCAATCAACACAAATATAATTATAAATACCAATCCACACAAATATAATTAATAAATACCAATCAGCACAAATATAATTATAAATACCAATCCACACCAACATAATTAGAAATACCAATCCACACAAACATAATTAATAAATACCAAACCACACAAATATAATTAATAAGTACCAATCCACACCAACACAATTAATAAATACCAATCAACACAAATATAATTATAAATACCAATCCACACCAACATAATTAATAAATACCAATCCACACAAATATAATTTATAAATACCAATCAACACAAATATAATTATAAATACCAATCCACACAAATATAATTATAAATACCAATCCACACCAACATAATTAATAAATACCAATCCACACAAATATAATTAATAAATACCAATCCACACCAACATAATTAATAAATACCAATCAACACAAATATAATTAATAAATACCAATCAACACCAACATAATTAATAAATACCAATCAACACAAATATAATTAATAAATACCAATCAACACCAACATAATTAACAAATACCAATCCACACAAATATAATTAATAAATACCAATCAACACAAATATAATTATAAATACCAATCCACACCAACATAATTAAAAAATACCAATCAACACAAATATAATTATAAATACCAATCCACACAAATATAATTAATAAATACCAATCAACACAAATATAATTATAAATACCAATACACACAAATATAATTATAAATACCAATCAACACCAACATAATTAACAAATACCAATCCACACAAATATAATTAATAAATACCAATCAAAACAAATATAATTATAAATACCAATCCACACCAACATAATTAAAAAATACCAATCAACACAAATATAATTATAAATACCAATCCACACAAATATAATTAATAAATACCAATCAACACAAATATAATTATAAATACCAATCCACACCAACATAATTATAAATACCAATCCACACCAACATAATTAATAAATACCAATCCACACCAACATAATTAGAAATACCAATCCACACAAATATAATTAATAAATACCAATCCACACCAACATATTTATAAATACCAATCCACACAAATATAATTAATAAATACCAATCCACACCAACATAATTAATAAATACCAATCCACACAAATATAATTAATAAATACCAATCCACACAAATATAATTAATAAATACCAATCAACACCAACATAATTAATAAATACCAATCAACACAAATATAATTAATAAATACCAATCAACACCAACATAATTAACAAATACCAATCCACACAAATATAATTAATAAATACCAATCAACACAAATATAATTATAAATACCAATCCACACCAACATAATTAAAAAATACCAATCAACACAAATATAATTATAAATACCAATCCACACAAATATAATTAATAAATACCAATCAACACAAATATAATTATAAATACCAATACACACAAATATAATTATAAATACCAATCCACACCAACATAATTAATAAATACCAATCCACACCAACATAATTAGAAATACCAATCCACACAAATATAATTAATAAATACCAATCCACACCAACATATTTATAAATACCAATCCACACAAATATAATTAATAAATACCAATCCACACCAACATAATTAATAAATACCAATCCACACAAATATAATTAATAAATACCAATCCACACAAATATAATTAATAAATACCAATCCGCACAAACATAATTAATAAATACCAATCAACACAAATATAATTAATAAATACGAATCCACACAAATATAATTAATAAATACCAATCAACACAAATATAATTATAAATACCAATCCACACCAACATAATTAATAAATACCAATCAACACAAATATAATTATAAATACCAATCCACACAAATATAATTAATAAATACCAATCAGCACAAATATAATTATAAATACCAATCCACACCAACATAATTAGAAATACCAATCCACACAAACATAATTAATAAATACCAAACCTCACAAATATAATTAATAAGTACCAATCCACACCAACACAATTAATAAATACCAATCAACACAAATATAATTATAAATACCAATCCACACCAACATAATTAATAAATACCAATCCACACAAATATAATTTATAAATACCAATCAACACAAATATAATTATAAATACCAATCCACACAAATATAATTATAAATACCAATCCACACCAACATAATTAATAAATACCAATCCACACAAATATAATTAATAAATACCAATCCACACCAACATAATTAATAAATACCAATCAACACAAATATAATTAATAAATACCAATCAACACCAACATAATTAATAAATACCAATCAACACAAATATAATTAATAAATACCAATCAACACCAACATAATTAACAAATACCAATCCACACAAATATAATTAATAAATACCAATCAACACAAATATAATTATAAATACCAATCCACACCAACATAATTAATAAATACCAATCAACACAAATATAATTATAAATACCAATCCACACAAATATAATTAATAAATACCAATCAACACAAATATAATTATAAATACCAATCCACACCAACATAATTATAAATACCAATCCACACAAATATAATTATAATTACCAATCCACACCAACATAATTATAAATACCAATACACACAAATATAATTATAAATACCAATCCACACCAACATAATTAATAAATACCAATCCACACCAACATAATTAGAAATACCAATCCACACAAATATAATTAATAAATACCAATCCACACCAACATATTTATAAATACCAATCCACACAAATATAATTAATAAATACCAATCCACACCAACATAATTAATAAATACCAATCCACACAAATATAATTAATAAATACCAATCCACACCAACATAATTAATAAATACCAATCCACACCAACATAATTATAAATACCAATCCACACAAATATAATTAATAAATACCAATCAACACAAATATAATTATAAATACCAATCAACACCAACATAATTAATAAATACCAATCCACACCAACATAATTATAAATACCAATCCACACAAATATAATTATAAATACCAATCAACACAAATATAATTAATAAATACCAATCCACACCAACATAATTATAAATACCAATCCACACAAATATAATTAATAAATACCAATCCACACCAACATAATTATAAATACCTATCCACACAAATATAATTAATAAATACCAATCAACACCAACATAATTAATAAATACCAATCAACACAAATATAATTAATAAATACCAATCCACACCAACATAATTATCAATACCAATCCACACAAATATAATTAATAAATACCAATCAACACCAACATAATTAATAAATACCAATCCACACCAACATAATTATAAATACCAATCCACACCAACATAATTAATAAATACCAATCCACACCAACATAATTATAAATACCAATCCACACAAATATAATTAATAAATACCAATCAACACCAACATAATTAATAAATACCAATCCACACCAATATAATTAATAAATACCAATCCACACCAACATAATTATAAATACCAATCCACACAAATATAATTAATAAATACCAATCAACACCAACATAATTAATAAATACCAATCCACACCAACATAATTATAAATACCAATCCACACCAACATAATTAATAAATACCAATCCACACCAACATAATTATAAATACCAATCAACACCAACATTATTAATAAATACAAATCCACACAAATATAATTAATAAATACCAATCAACACAAATATAATTATAAATACCAATCCACACCAACATAATTATAAATACCAATCCACACAAATATAATTATAAATACCAATCAACACAAATATAATTAATAAATACCAATCCACACCAACATAATTATAAATACCAATCCACACAAATATAATTAATAAATACCAATCCACACCAACATAATTATAAATACCTATCCACACAAATATAATTAATAAATACCAATCAACACAAATATAATTAATAAATACCAATCAACACCAACATAATTAATAAATACCAATCAACACAAATATAATTAATAAATACCAATCCACACCAACATAATTATAAATACCAATCCACACAAATATAATTAATAAATACCAATCAACACCAACATAATTAATAAATACCAATCCACACCAACATAATTATAAATACCAATCCACACCAACATAATTAATAAATACCAATCCACACCAACATAATTATAAATACCAATCCACACAAATATAATTAATAAATACCAATCAACACCAACATAATTAATAAATACCAATCCACACCAATATAATTAATAAAAACCAATCCACACCAACATAATTATAAATACCAATCCACACAAATATAATTAATAAATACCAATCCACACCAACATAATTAATAAATACCAATCCACACCAACATAATTATAAATACCAATCAACACCAACATAATTAATAAATACAAATCCACACAAATATAATTAATAAATACCAATCAACACCAACATAATTAATAAATACCAATCCACACCAATATAATTAATAAATACCAATCAACACAAATATAATTAATAAATACCAATCCACACCAACATAATTAATAAATACCAATCCACACAAATATAATTAATAAATACCAATCAACACAAATATAATTATAAATACCAATCCACACAAATATAATTAATAAATACCAATCAACACAAATATAATTAATAAATACCAATCCACACCAACATAATTAATAAATACCAATCCGCACAAATATAATTAATAAATACCAATCCGCACAAACATAATTAATAAATACCAATCAACACAAATATAATTAATAAATACCAATCCACACAAATATAATTAATAAATACCAATCCACACCAACATAATTAATAAATACCAAACCACACAAATATAATTAATAAGTACCACTCCACACCAACATAATTAATAAATACCAATCAACACAAATATAATTAATAAATACCAATCCGCACAAACATAATTAATAAATACCAATCAACACAAATATAATTAATAAATACCAATCCACACAAATATAATTATAAATACCAATCCGCACAAACATAATTAATAAATACCAATCAACACAAATATAATTAATAAATACCAATCCACACAAATATAATTATAAATACCAATCCACACCAACATAATTAATAAATACCAAACCACACAAATATAATTAATAAGTACCAATCCACACCAACATAATTAATAAATACCAATCAACACAAATATAATTAATAAATACCAATCAGCACAAACATAATTAATAAATACCAATCAACACAAATATAATTAATAAATACCAATCCACACAAATATAATTATAAATACCAATCATCACCAACATAATTAATAAATACCAAACCACACAAATATAATTAATAAGTACCAATCCACACCAACATAATTAATAAATACTAATCAACACAAATATAATTAATAAATACCAAACCACACCAACACAATTAATAAATACCAATCAACACAAATATAATTATAAATACCAATCCACACCAACATAATTAATAAATACCAATCCACACAAATATAATTAATAAATACCAATCAACACAAATATAATTATAAATACCAATCCACACAAATATAATTATAAATACCAATCCACACCAACATAATTAATAAATACCAATCCACACAAATATAATTAATAAATACCAATCCACACCAACATAATTAATAAATACCAATCAACACAAATATAATTAATAAATACCAATCAACACCAACATAATTAATAAATACCAATCAACACAAATATAATTAATAAATACCAATCAACACCAACATAACTAACAAATACCAATCCACACAAATATAATTAATAAATACCAATCAACACAAATATAATTATAAATACCAATCCACACCAACATAATTAATAAATACCAATCAACACAAATATAATTATAAATACCAATCCACACAAATATAATTAATAAATACCAATCAACACAAATATAATTATAAATACCAATCCACACCAACATAATTATAAATACCAATCCACACAAATATAATTATAAATACCAATCAACACCAACATAATTAATAAATACCAATCCACACCAACATAATTATAAATACCAATCCACACAAATATAATTATAAATACCAATCAACACAAATATAATTAATAAACACCAATCCACACCAACATAATTATAAATACCAATCCACACAAATATAATTAATAAATACCAATCCACACCAACATAATTAATAAATACCAATCAACACAAATATAATTATAAATACCAATCCACACCAACTTAATTAATAAATACCAATCCACACCAACATAATTATAAACACCAATCCACACAAATATAATTATAAATACCAATCCACAACAACATAATTAATAAATACCAATCCACACCAACATAATTATAAATACCAATCCACACAAATATTATTAATAAATACCAATCCACACCAACATAATTATAAATACCAATTCACACAAATATAATTAATAAATACCAATCCACACCAATATAATTAATAAATACCAATCAACACCAACATAATTAATAAATACCAATCCACACCAACATAATTATAAATACCAATCCACACAAATATAATTATAAATACCAATCAACACAAATATAATTAATAAATACCAATCCACACCAACATAATTATAAATACCAATCCACACAAACATAATTAATAAATACCAATCAACACCAACATAATTAATAAATACCAATCCACACAAATATAATTATAAATACCAATCCACACAAATATAATTAATAAATACCAATCAACACCAACATAATTAATAAATACAAATCCACACAAATATAATTAATAAATACCAATCAAAACCAACATAATTAATAAATACCAATCAACACAAATATAATTAATAAATACCAATCAACACAAACATAATTAATAAATACCAATCCACACCAATATAATTATAAATAACAATCCACACCAATATAATTAATAAATACCAATCCACACCAACATAATTAATGAATACCAATCCACACAAATATAATTAATAAATACCAATCCGCACAAATATAATTAATAAATACCAATCAACACAAATATAATTAATAAATACCAATCCGCACAAACATAATTAATAAATACCAATCAACACAAATATAATTAATAAATACCAATCCACACAAATTTAATTAATAAATACCAATCAACACAAATATAATTAATAAATACCAATCCGCACAAACATAATTAATAAATACCAATCAACACAAATATAATTAATAAATTCGAATCCACACAAATATAATTAATAAATACCAATCAACACAAATATAATTATAAATACCAATCCACACCAACATAATTAATAAATACCAATCAACACAAATATAGTTATAAATACCAATCAACACAAATATAATTATAAATACCAATCCACACAAATATAATTAATAAATACCAATCAGCACAAATATAATTATAAATACCAATCCACACCAACATAATTAGAAATACCAATCCACACAAATATAATTAATAAATACCAACCCACACAAATATAATTATAAATACCAATCCACACCAACATAATTATAAATACCAATCCACACAAATATAATTATAATTACCAATCCACACCAACATAATTATAAATACCAATCCACACAAATATAATTATAAATACCAATCCACACCAACATAATTAATAAATACCAATCCACACCAACATAATTATAAATACCAATCCACACAAATATAATTAATAAATACCAATCCACACCAACATATTTATAAATACCAATCCACACAAATATAATTAATAAATACCAATCCACACCAACATAATTAATAAATACCAATCCACACAAATATAATTAATAAATACCAATCCACACCAACATAATTAATAAATACCAATCAACACAAATATAATTAATAAATACCAATCCACACCAACATAATTAATAAATACCAATCAACACAAATATAATTAATAAATACCAATCAACACAAATATAATTATAAATACCAATCCACACCAACATAATTAATAAATACCAATCCACACAAATATCATTAATAAATACCAATCAACACAAATATAATTATAAATACCAATCCACACCAACATAATTAATAAATACCAATCCACACAAATATAATTAATAAATACCAATCCACACCAACATAATTAATAAATACCAATCCACACAAATATAATTATAAATACCAATCAACACAAATATAATTAATAAATACCAATCCACACCAACATAATTAATAAATACCAATCAACACCAACATAATTAATAAATACCAATCCACACAAATATAATTAATAAATACCAATCAACACCAACATAATTAATAAATACCAATCCACACAAATATAATTATAAATACCAATCAACACAAATATAATTAATAAATACCAATCCACACCAACATAATTAATAAATACCAATCAACACCAACATAATTAATAAATACCAATCAACACAAATATAATTATAAATACCAATCCACAGCAACATGATCAATTAATACCAATCCGCACAAACATAATTAATAAATACCAATCCACACAAATATAATTAATAAATACCAATCAACATAAATATAATTAATAAATACCAATCCACACAAATATAATTAATAAATACCTATCAACATAAATATAATTAATAAATACCAATCCACACAAATATAATTATAAATACCAATCAACACAAATATAATTAATAAATACCAATCAACACCAACATAATTAATAAATACCAATCAACACAAATATAATTAATAAATACCAATCAACACCAACATAATTAATAAATACCAATCAACACAAATATAATTATAAATACCAATCAACACAAATATAATTAATAAATACCAATCCGCACAAACATAATTAATAAATACCAATCAACACAAATATAATTAATAAATACCAATCAACACCAACATAATTAATAAATACCAATCCACACAAATATAATTAATAAATACCAATCAACACAAATATAATTAATAAATACCAATCCACACCAACATAATTAATAAATACCAATCAACACAAATATAATTATAAATACCAATCCACACCAACATAATTAATAAATACCAATCAACACAAATATAATTATAAATACCAATCCAGACCAACATAATTAATAAATACCAATCTGCACAAACATAATTAATAAATACCAATCGACACAAATATAATTAATAAATACCAATCAACACAAATATAATTATAAATACCAATCCACACCAACATAATTAATAAATACCAATCCGCACAAATATAATTAATCAATACCAATCAACATAAATATAATTAATTAAAATACCAATCCACACAAACATAATTAATAAATACCAATCAACACAAATATAATTAATAAATACCAATCCACACAAATATAATTAATAAATACCAATCCACACCAACATAATTAAGAAATACCAATCAACACAAATATAATTAATAAATACCAATCCACACCAACATAATTAATAAATACCAATCAACACAAATATAATTATAAATACCAATCCACACCAACATAATTAATAAATACCAATCCACACAAATATAATTAATAAATAGCAATCAACACAAATATAATTATAAATACCATTCCACACCAACATAATTAATAAATACCACTCCTTTCCTTTTGGGCCTCCTTATCTCGAGAGACAATGGATACGCGCCTGGAGGTGGTCAGTGGTTTGTGAAGCAGCGCCTGGAGTGGCTATAAAGGCCAATTCTGGAGTGACAGGCTCTTCCACAGGTGCTGCAGAGAAATTTGTTTGTTGGGGCTGTTGCACAGTAGGCTCTCCCCTTGCGCCTCTGTCTTTTTTCCTGCCAACTACTAAGTCTCTTCGACTCGCCACAATTTAGCCCTGTCTTTATGGCTGCCCGCCAGCTCTGGCGAATGCTGGCAACTGACTCCCACGACTTGTGATCAATGTCACACGATTTCATGTCGCGTTTGCAGACGTCTTTATAACGGAGACATGGACGGCCGGTGGGTCTGATACCAGTGGCGAGCTCGCTGTACAATGTGTCTTTGGGGATCCTGCCATCTTCCATGCGGCTCACATGGCCAAGCCATCTCAAGCGCCGCTGACTCAGTAGTGTGTATAAGCTGGGGGTGTTGGCCGCTTCAAGGACT
The DNA here is from genome assembly GCF_036365525.1 of Heterodontus francisci. Taxonomy (NCBI): domain Eukaryota; kingdom Metazoa; phylum Chordata; class Chondrichthyes; order Heterodontiformes; family Heterodontidae; genus Heterodontus; species Heterodontus francisci. The sequence continues at coordinate 161,456 of NW_027140995.1, read as the reverse complement.
TCTGTGTTGGAGATATAGTCCTGCCACCTGATGCCAAGTATTCTCCGAAGGCAGCGAAGATGGAATGAATTGAGACGTCGCTCTTGGCTGGCATACGTTGTCCAGGCCTCGCTGCCGTAGAGCAAGGTACTGAGGACACAGGCCTGATACACTCGGACTTTTGTGTTCCGTGTCAGTGCGCCATTTTCCCACACTCTCTTGGCCAGTCTGGACATAGCAGTGGAAGCCTTACCCATGCGCTTGTTGATTTCTGCATCTAGAGACAGGTTACTGGTGATAGTTGAGCCTAGGTAGGTGAACTCTTGAACCACTTCCAGAGCGTGGTCGCCAATATTGATGGATGGAGCATTTCTGACATCCTGCCCCATGATGTTCGTTTTCTTGAGGCTGATGGTTAGGCCAAATTCATTGCAGGCAGACGCAAACCTGTCGATGAGACTCTGCAGGCATTCTTCAGTGTGAGATGTTAAAGCAGCATCGTCAGCAAAGAGGAGTTCTCTGATGAGGACTTTCCGTACTTTGGACTTCGCTCTTAGACGGGCAAGGTTGAACAACCTGCCCCCTGATCTTGTGTGGAGGAAAATTCCTTCCACACCAACATAATTAATAAATACCACTCCACACCAATATAATTGTAAATACCAATCCACACAAATATAATTATAAATACCAATCCACACCAACATAATTAATAAATACCAATCCACACAAATATAATTAATAAATACCAATCCACACCAACATAATTAATAAATACCAATCCACACAAATATAATTAATAAATACCAATCCACACCAACATAATTAATAAATACCAATCAACACAAATATAATTAATAAATACCAATCAACACCAACATAATTAATAAATACCAATCAACACAAAAATAATTAATAAATACCAATCCACACCAACATAATTAATAAATACCAAACCACACACATATAATTAATAAATACCAATCAACACAAATATAATTATAAATACCAATCCACACAAATATAATTAATAAATACCAATCAACACAAATATAATTATAAATACCAATCCACACCAACATAATTATAAATACCAATCCACACAAGTATAATTAATAAATACCAATCCACACAAATATAACTATAAATACCAATCCACACCAACATAATTATAAATACCAATCCACACAAATATAATTATAAATACCAATCCACACCAACATAGTTATAAATACCAATCCACACCAACATAATTATAAATACCAATCCACACAAATATAATTATAAATACCAATCCACACCAACACAATTAATAAATACCAATCCACACCAACATAATTATAAATACCAATCCACACAAATATAATACCAATCCACATCAACATAATTAATAAATACCAATCCACTCCAACATAATTAATAAATACCAATCCACACCAACATAATTATAAATACCAATCCACACATATATAATCAATAAATACCAATCAACACAAATATAATTATAAATACAAATCAACACCAACATAATTAATGAATACCAATCCACACCAACATAATTATAAATACCAATCCACACAAATATAACTATAAATACCAATCCACACCAACATAATTATAAATACCAATCCACACAAATATTATTAATAAATACCAATCCACACCAACATAATTATAAATACCAATTCACACAAATATAATTAATAAATACCAATCCACACCAATATAATTAATAAATACCAATCCACACAAATATAATTAATAAATACCAATCAACACCAACATAATTAATAAATACCAATCCACACCAACATAATTATAAATACCAATCCACACAAATATAATTATAAATACCAATCAACACAAATATAATTAATAAATACCAATCCACACCAACATAATTATAAATACCAATCCACACAAACATAATTAATAAATACCAATCAACACCAACATAATTAATAAATACCAATCCACACAAATATAATTATAAATACCAATCCACACAAATATAATTAATAAATACCAATCAACACCAACATAATTAATAAATACAAATCCACACAAATATAATTAATAAATACCAATCAAAACCAACATAATTAATAAATACCAATCAACACAAATATAATTAATAAATACCAATCAACACAAACATAATTAATAAATACCAATCCACACCAATATAATTATAAATAACAATCCACACCAATATAATTAATAAATACCAATCAACACAAATATAATTAATAAATACCAATCCACACCAACATAATTAATGAATACCAATCCACACAAATATAATTAATAAATACCAATCCGCACAAATATAATTAATAAATACCAATCAACACAAATATAATTAATAAATTCGAAAGCACACAAATATAATTAATAAATACCAATCAACACAAATATAATTATAAATACCAATCCACACCAACATAATTAATAAATACCAATCAACACAAATATAGTTATAAATACCAATCAACACAAATATAATTATAAATACCAATCCACACAAATATAATTAATAAATACCAATCAGCACAAATATAATTATAAATACCAATCCACACCAACATAATTAGAAATACCAATCCACACAAATATAATTAATAAATACCAACCCACACAAATATAATTATAAATACCAATCCACACCAACATAATTATAAATACCAATCCACACAAATATAATTATAATTACCAATCCACACCAACATAATTATAAATACCAATCCACACAAATATAATTATAAATACCAATCCACACCAACATAATTAATAAATACCAATCCACACCAACATAATTATAAATACCAATCCACACAAATATAATTAATAAATACCAATCCACACCAACATATTTATAAATACCAATCCACACAAATATAATTAATAAATACCAATCCACACCAACATAATTAATAAATACCAATCCACACAAATATAATTAATAAATACCAATCAACACAAATATAATTAATAAATACCAATCCACACCAACATAATTAATAAATACCAATCAACACAAATATAATTAATAAATACCAATCAACACAAATATAATTATAAATACCAATCCACACCAACATAATTAATAAATACCAATCCACACAAATATCATTAATAAATACCAATCAACACAAATATAATTATAAATACCAATCCACACCAACATAATTAATAAATACCAATCCACACAAATATAATTAATAAATACCAATCCACACCAACATAATTAATAAATACCAATCCACACAAATATAATTATAAATACCAATCAACACAAATATAATTAATAAATACCAATCCACACCAACATAATTAATAAATACCAATCAACACCAACATAATTAATAAATACCAATCCACACAAATATAATTAATAAATACCAATCAACACCAACATAATTAATAAATACCAATCCACACAAATATAATTATAAATACCAATCAACACAAATATAATTAATAAATACCAATCCACACCAACATAATTAATAAATACCAATCAACACCAACATAATTAATAAATACCAATCAACACAAATATAATTATAAATACCAATCCACAGCAACATGATCAATTAATACCAATCCGCACAAACATAATTAATAAATACCAATCCACACAAATATAATTAATAAATACCAATCAACATAAATATAATTAATAAATACCAATCCACACAAATATAATTAATAAATACCAATCAACATAAATATAATTAATAAATACCAATCCACACAAATATAATTATAAATACCAATCAACACAAATATAATTAATAAATACCAATCAACACCAACATAATTAATAAATACCAATCAACACAAATATAATTAATAAGTACCAATCAACACCAACATAATTAATAAATACCAATCAACACAAATATAATTATAAATACCAATCAACACAAATATAATTAATAAGTACCAATCAACACCAACATAATTAATAAATACCAATCAACACAAATATAATTATAAATACCAATCAACACAAATATAATTAATAAATACCAATCCGCACAAACATAATTAATAAATACCAATCAACATAAATATAATTAATAAATACCAATCAACATAAATATAATTAATAAATACCAATCCACACAAATATAATTAATAAATACCAATCAACATAAATATAATTAATAAATACCAATCCACACAAATATAATTATAAATACCAATCAACACAAATATAATTAATAAATACCAATCAACACCAACATAATTAATAAATACCAATCAACACAAATATAATTAATAAGTACCAATCAACACCAACATAATTAATAAATACCAATCAACACAAATATAATTATAAATACCAATCAACACAAATATAATTAATAAATACCAATCCGCACAAACATAATTAATAAATACCAATCAACACAAATATAATTAATAAATACCAATCAACACCAACATAATTAATAAATACCAATCCACACAAATATAATTAATAAATACCAATCCGCACAAACATAATTAATAAATACCAATCAACACAAATATAATTAATAAATACCAATCAACACAAATATAATTATAAATACCAATCCACACAAATATAATTATAAATACCAATCCACACCAACATAATTATAAATACCAATCCAGACCAACATAATTAATAAATACCAATCTGCACAAACATAATTAATAAATACCAATCGACACAAATATAATTAATAAATACCAATCAACACAAATATAATTATAAATACCAATCCACACCAACATAATTAATAAATACCAATCCGCACAAATATAATTAATCAATACCAATCAACATAAATATAATTAATTAAAATACCAATCCACACAAACATAATTAATAAATACCAATCAACACAAATATAATTAATAAATACCAATCCACACAAATATAATTAATAAATACCAATCCACACCAACATAATTAATAAATACCAATCAACACAAATATAATTATAAATACCAATCCACACCAACATAATTAATAAATACCAATCCACACAAATATAATTAATAAATAGCAATCAACACAAATATAATTATAAATACCAATCCACACCAACATAATTAATAAATACCAATCCACACCAATATAATTATAAATACCAATCCACACAAATATAATTATAAATACCAATCCACACCAACATAATTAATAAATACCAATCCACACAAATATAATTAATAAATACCAATCCACACCAACATAATTAATAAATACCAATCAACACAAATATAATTAATAAATACCAATCAACACAAATATAATTATAAATACCAATCCACACAAATATAATTATAAATACCAATCCACACCAACATAATTATAAATACCAATCCAGACCAACATAATTAATAAATACCAATCTGCACAAACATAATTAATAAATACCAATCGACACAAATATAATTAATAAATAGCAATCAACACAAATATAATTATAAATACCAATCCACACCAACATAATTAATAAATACCAATCCACACCAATATAATTATAAATACCAATCCACACAAATATAATTATAAATACCAATCCACACCAACATAATTAATAAATACCAATCCACACAAATATAATTAATAAATACCAATCCACACCAACATAATTAATAAATACCAATCAACACAAATATAATTAATAAATACCAATCAACACAAATATAATTATAAATACCAATCCACACAAATATAATTATAAATACCAATCCACACCAACATAATTATAAATACCAATCCAGACCAACATAATTAATAAATACCAATCTGCACAAACATAATTAATAAATACCAATCGACACAAATATAATTAATAAATACCAATCAACACAAATATAATTATAAATACCAATCCACACCAACATAATTAATAAATACCAATCCGCACAAATATAATTAATCAATACCAATCAACATAAATATAATTAATTAAAATACCAATCCACACAAACATAATTAATAAATACCAATCAACACAAATATAATTAATAAATACCAATCCACACAAATATAATTAATAAATACCAATCCACACCAACATAATTAATAAATACCAATCAACACAAATATAATTATAAATACCAATCCACACCAACATAATTAATAAATACCAATCCACACAAATATAATTAATAAATAGCAATCAACACAAATATAATTATAAATACCAATCCACACCAACATAATTAATAAATACCAATCCACACCAATATAATTATAAATACCAATCCACACAAATATAATTATAAATACCAATCCACACCAACATAATTAATAAATACCAATCCACACAAATATAATTAATAAATACCAATCCACACCAACATAATTAATAAATACCAATCCACACAAATATAATTATAAATACCAATCCACACAAATATAATTATAAATACCAATCCACACCAACATAATTAATAAATACCAATCCACACAAATATAATTAATAAATACCAATCCACACCAACATAATTAATAAATACCAATCCACACAAATATAATTATAAATACCAATCCACACCAACATAATTAATAAATACCAATCCACACAAATATAATTAATAAATAGCAATCAACACAAATATAATTATAAATACCAATCCACACCAACATAATTAATAAATACCAATCCACACCAATATAATTATAAATACCAATCCACACAAATATAATTATAAATACCAATCCACACCAACATAATTAATAAATACCAATCCACACAAATATAATTAATAAATACCAATCCACACCAACATAATTAATAAATACCAATCAACACAAATATAATTAATAAATACCAATCAACACAAATATAATTATAAATACCAATCCACACAAATATAATTATAAATACCAATCCACACCAACATAATTATAAATACCAATCCAGACCAACATAATTAATAAATACCAATCTGCACAAACATAATTAATAAATACCAATCGACACAAATATAATTAATAAATACCAATCAACACAAATATAATTATAAATACCAATCCACACCAACATAATTAATAAATACCAATCCGCACAAATATAATTAATCAATACCAATCAACATAAATATAATTAATTAAAATACCAATCCACACAAACATAATTAATAAATACCAATCAACACAAATATAATTAATAAATACCAATCCACACAAATATAATTAATAAATACCAATCCACACCAACATAATTAATAAATACCAATCAACACAAATATAATTATAAATACCAATCCACACCAACATAATTAATAAATACCAATCCACACAAATATAATTAATAAATAGCAATCAACACAAATATAATTATAAATACCAATCCACACCAACATAATTAATAAATACCAATCCACACCAATATAATTATAAATACCAATCCACACAAATATAATTATAAATACCAATCCACACCAACATAATTAATAAATACCAATCCACACAAATATAATTAATAAATACCAATCCACACCAACATAATTAATAAATACCAATCCACACAAATATAATTAATAAATACCAATCCACACCAACATAATTAATAAATACCAATCAACACAAATATAATTAATAAATACCAATCAACACCAACATAATTAATAAATACCAATCAACACAAAAATAATTAATAAATACCAATCCACACCAACATAATTAATAAATACCAATCCACACAAATATAATTAATAAATACCAATCAACACAAATATAATTATAAATACCAATCCACACAAATATAATTAATAAATACCAATCAACACAAATATAATTATAAATACCAATCCACACCAACATAATTATAAATACCAATCCACACAAGTATAATTAATAAATACCAATCCACACAAATATAACTATAAATACCAATCCACACCAACATAATTATAAATACCAATCCACACAAATATAATTATAAATACCAATCCACACCAACATAGTTATAAATACCAATCCACACCAACATAATTATAAATACCAATCCACACAAATATAATTATAAATACCAATCCACACCAACACAATTAATAAATACCAATCCACACCAACATAATTATAAATACCAATCCACACAAATATAATACCAATCCACACCAACATAATTAATAAATACCAATCCACTCCAACATAATTAATAAATACCAATCCACACCAACATAATTATAAATACCAATCCACACATATATAATCAATAAATACCAATCAACACAAATATAATTATAAATACAAATCAACACCAACATAATTAATAAATACCAATCCACACCAACATAATTATAAATACCAATCCACACAAATATAATTATAAATACCAATCAACACAAATATAATTAATAAATACCAATCCACACCAACATAATTATAAATACCAATCCACACAAATATAATTAGAAATACCAATCAACACAAATATAATTAATAAATACCAATCCACACCAACATAATTAATAAATACCAATCCACACCAACATAATTATAAATACCAATCCACACAAATATAATTATAAATACCAATCAACACAAATATAATTAATAAATACCAATCCACACCAACATAATTATAAATACCAATCCACACAAATATAATTAATACATACCAATCCACACCAACATAATTATAAATACCAATCCACACAAATATAATTAATAAATACCAATCAACACAAATATAATTAATAAATACCCATCCACACCAACATAATTATAAATACTAATCCACACAAATATAATTAATAAGTACCAATCAACACCAACATAATTATAAATACCAATCAACACAAATATGATTAATAAATACCAATCCACACCAACATAATTAATAAATACCAATCCACACAAATATAATTATAAATACCAATCAACACAAATACAATTAATAAATACCAATCAACACCAACATAATTATAAATACCAATCAACACAAATATAATTAATAAATACCAATCAACACCAACATAATTAATAAATACCAATCCACACAAATATAATTAATAAATACCAATCAACACAAATATAATTAATAAATACCAATCCACACCAACATAATTAATAAATACCAATCCACACAAATATAATTAATAAATACCAATCAACATAAATATAATTAATAAATACCAATCCACACAAATATAATTAATAAATACCAATCAACATAAATATAATTAATAAATACCAATCCACACAAATATAATTAATAAATACCAATCCGCACAAACATAATTAATAAATACCAATCCACACAAATATAATTGATAAATACCAATCAACACAAATATAATTATAAATACCAATCAACACAAATATAATTAATAAATACCAATCCACACCAACATAATTAATAAATTCCAATCCACACAAATATAATTATAAATACCAATCCACACAAATACAATGAATAAATACAAATCAACACCAACATAATTATAAATACCAATCAACACAAATATAATTAATAAATACAAATCAACACCAACATAATTAATAAATACCAATCCACACAAATATAATTAATAAATACCAATCAACACAAATATAATCAATAAATACCAATCCACACCAACATAATTAATAAATACCAATCCACACAAATATAATTAATAAATAACAATCAACATAAATATAATTAATAAATACCAATCCACACAAATATAATTAATAAATACAAATCAACACCAACATAATTAATAAATACCAATCCACACAAATATAATTAATAAATACCAATCAACACAAATATAATCAATAAATACCAATCCACACCAACATAATTAATAAATACCAATCAACACAAATATAATTATAAATACCAATCAACACAAATATAATTAATAAATACCAATCCACACCAACATAATTAATAAATTCCAATCCACACAAATATAATTATAAATACCAATCCACACCAACATAATTAATAAATTCCAATCCACACAAATATAATTATAAATACCAATCCACACCAACATAATTAATAAATACCAATCAACACAAATATAATTAATAAATACCAATCCACACCAACATAATTAATAAATACCAATCCGCACAAACATAATTAATAAATACCAATCAACACAAATAGAATTATAAATACCAATCAACACCAACATAATTAATAAATACCAATCCACACAAATATAATTAATAAATACCCATCCACACCAACATAATTATAAATACTAATCCACACAAATATAATTAATAAGTACCAATCAACACCAACATAATTATAAATACCAATCAACACAAATATGATTAATAAATACCCATCCACACCAACATAATTATAAATACTAATCCACACAAATATAATTAATAAGTACCAATCAACACCAACATAATTATAAATACCAATCAACACAAATATGATTAATAAATACCAATCCACACCAACATAATTAATAAATACCAATCCACACAAATATAATTATAAATACCAATCAACACAAATACAATTAATAAATACCAATCAACACCAACATAATTATAAATACCAATCAACACAAATATAATTAATAAATACCAATCAACACCAACATAATTAATAAATACCAATCCACACAAATATAATTAATAAATACCAATCAACACAAATATAATTAATAAATACCAATCCACACCAACATAATTAATAAATACCAATCCACACAAATATAATTAATAAATACCAATCAACATAAATATAATTAATAAATACCAATCCACACAAATATAATTAATAAATACCAATCAACATAAATATAATTAATAAATACCAATCCACACAAATATAATTAATAAATACCAATCCGCACAAACATAATTAATAAATACCAATCCACACAAATATAATTGATAAATACCAATCAACACAAATATAATTATAAATACCAATCAACACAAATATAATTAATAAATACCAATCCACACCAACATAATTAATAAATTCCAATCCACACAAATATAATTATAAATACCAATCCACACAAATACAATGAATAAATACAAATCAACACCAACATAATTATAAATACCAATCAACACAAATATAATTAATAAATACAAATCAACACCAACATAATTAATAAATACCAATCCACACAAATATAATTAATAAATACCAATCAACACAAATATAATCAATAAATACCAATCCACACCAACATAATTAATAAATACCAATCCACACAAATATAATTAATAAATACCAATCAACATAAATATAATTAATAAATACCAATCCACACAAATATAATTAATAAATACCAATCAACATAAATATAATTAATAAATACCAATCCACACAAATATAATTAATAAATACCAATCCGCACAAATATAATTGATAAATACCAATCAACACAAATATAATTATAAATACCAATCAACACAAATATAATTAATAAATACCAATCCACACCAACATAATTAATAAATTCCAATCCACACAAATATAATTATAAATACCAATCCACACCAACATAATTAATAAATACCAATCAACACAAATATAATTATAAATACCAATCAACACAAATATAATTAATAAATACCAATCCACACCAACATAATTAATAAATTCCAATCCACACAAATATAATTATAAATACCAATCCACACCAACATAATTAATAAATTCCAATCCACACAAATATAATTATAAATACCAATCCACACCAACATAATTAATAAATACCAATCAACACAAATATAATTAATAAATACCAATCCACACCAACATAATTAATAAATACCAATCCGCACAAACATAATTAATAAATACCAATCAACACAAATAGAATTATAAATACCAATCAACACCAACATAATTAATAAATACCAATCCACACAAATATAATTAATAAATACCAATCCACACAAATATAATTAATAAATACCAATCAATACAAATATAATTATAAATACCAACCCACACCAACATAATTATAAATACCAATCCACACAAATATAATTAATAAATACCAATCAACACAAATATAATTATAAATACCAATCCACACCAACATAATTATAAATACCAATCCACACCAACATAATTAATAAATACCAATCAACACAAATATAATTATAAATACCAATCCACAACAACATAATTAATAAATACCAATCCACACCAACATAATTAATAAATTCCAATCCACACAAATATAATTATAAATACCAATCCACACCAACATAATTAATAAATACCAATCAACACAAATATAATTATAAATACCAATCAACACAAATATAATTAATAAATACCAATCCACACCAACATAATTAATAAATTCCAATCCACACAAATATAATTATAAATACCAATCCACACCAACATAATTAATAAATTCCAATCCACACAAATATAATTATAAATACCAATCCACACCAACATAATTAATAAATACCAATCAACACAAATATAATTAATAAATACCAATCCACACCAACATAATTAATAAATACCAATCCGCACAAACATAATTAATAAATACCAATCAACACAAATAGAATTATAAATACCAATCAACACCAACATAATTAATAAATACCAATCCACACAAATATAATTAATAAATACCAATCCACACAAATATAATTAATAAATACCAATCAATACAAATATAATTATAAATACCAACCCACACCAACATAATTATAAATACCAATCCACACAAATATAATTAATAAATACCAATCAACACAAATATAATTATAAATACCAATCCACACCAACATAATTATAAATACCAATCCACACCAACATAATTAATAAATACCAATCAACACAAATATAATTATAAATACCAATCAACACCAACATAATTAATAAATACCAATCCACACAAATATAATTAATAAATACCAATCCACACAAATATAATTATAAATTCCAATCAACACCAACATAATTAATAAATACCAATCCACACAAATATAATTAATAAATTCCAATCAACACAAATATAATTATAAATACCAATCCACACCAACATAATTATAAATACCAATCCACACAAATATAATTATAAATACCAATCCACACCAACATAATTATAAATACCAATCCACACAAATATAATTAATAAATACCAATCAACACAAATATAATTATAAATACCAATCCACACCAACATAATTATAAATACCAATCCACACCAACATGATTAATAAATACCAATCAACACAAATATAATTATAAATACCAATCAACACCAACATAATTAATAAATACCAATCCACACAAATATAATTAATAAATACCAATCAACACAAATATAATTATAAATACCAATCCACACCAACATAATTATAAATACCAATCCACACAAATATAATTATAAATACCAATCAACACCAACATAATTAATAAATAACAATCCACACAAATATAATTAATAAATACCAATCAACACAAATATAATTAATAAATACCAATCCACACCAACATAATTAATAAATGCCAATCCACACAAATATAATTAATAAATACCAATCAACACAAATATAATTATAAATACCAATCAACACAAATATAATTAATAAATACCAATCCACACCAACATAATTAATAAATACCAATTCACACAAATATAATTAATAAATACCAATCAACACAAATATAATTATAAATACCAATCCACACCAACATAATTAATAAATACCAATCCACACAAATATAATTAATAAATACCAATCAACACAAATATAATTATAAATACCAATTCACACCAACATAATTAATAAATACCAATCAACACAAATATAATTAATAAATACCAATCAACACAAATATAATTATAAATACCAATCCACACCAACATAATTAATAAATACCAATCCGCACAAACATAATTATTAAATACCAATCCACACAAATATAATTAATAAATACCAATCCGCACAAACATAATTAATAAATATCAATCAACACAAATATAATTAATAAATACCAATTCACACAAATATAATTAATAAATACCAATCAACACAAATATAATTATAAATACCAATCCACACCAACATAATTAATAAATACCAATCCACACCAATATAATTATAAATACCAATCCACACAAATACAATTATAAATACCAATCCACACCAACATAATTAATAAATACCAATCAACACAAACATAATTAATAAATACCAATCCACACAAATATAATTATAAATACCAATCCACACAAATACAATTAATAAATACAAATCAACACCAACATAATTATAAATACCAATCAACACAAATATAATTAATAAATACCAATCAACACCAACATAATTAATAAATACCAATCCACACAAATATAATTAATAAATACCAATCAACACAAATATAATTAATAAATACCAATCCACACCAACATAATTAATAAATACCAATCCACACAAATATAATTAATAAATACCAATCAACATAAATATAATTAATAAATACCAATCCACACAAATATAATTAATAAATACCAATCCGCACAAACATAATTAATAAATACCAATCCACACAAATATAATTGATAAATACCAATCAACACAAATATAATTATAAATACCAATCAACACAAATATAATTAATAAATACCAATCCACACCAACATAATTAATAAATTCCAATCCACACAAATATAATTATAAATACCACTCCACACCAACATAATAAATAATTACCAATCAACACAAATATAATTATAAATACCAATCAACACAAATATAATTAATAAATACCAACCCACACCAACATAATTAATAAATTCCTATCCACACAAATATAATTATAAATACCAATCCACACCAACATAATTAATAAATTCCAATCCACACAAATATAATTATAAATACCAATCCACACCAACATAATTAATAAATACCAATCAAAACAAATATAATTAATAAATACCAATCCACACCAACATAATTAATAAATACCAATCCGCACAAACATAATTAATAAATACCAATCAACACAAATATAATTATAAATACCAATCAACACCAACATAATTAATAAATACCAATCCACACAAATATCATTAATAAATACCAATCAACACAAATATAATTATAAATACCAATCCACACCAACATAAATATAAATACCAATCCACACAAATATAATTAATAAATACCAATCAACACAAATATAATTATAAATACCAATCCACACCAACATAATTATAAATATCAATCCACACCAACATAATTAATAAATACCAATCAACACAAATATAATTATAAATACCAATCAACACCAACATAATTAATAAATACCAATCCACACAAATATAATTAATAAATACCAATCAACACAAATATAATTATAAATACCAATCCACACCAACATAATTATAAATACCAATCCACACAAATATAATTAATAAATACCAATCCACACCAACATAATTAATAAATGCCAATCCACACAAATATAATTAATAAATACCAATCAACACAAATATAATTTTAAATACCAATCAACACAAATATAATTAATAAATACCAATCAGAACCAACATAATTAATAAATACCAATTCACACAAATATAATTAATAAATACCAATCAACACAAATATAATTATAAATACCAATCCACACCAACATAATTAATAAATACCAATCCACACAAATATAATTAATAAATACCAATTAACACAAATATAATTATAAATACCAATTCACACCAACATAATTAATAAATACCAATCAACACAAATATAATTAATAAATACCAATCAACACAAATATAATTATAAATACCAATCCACACCAACATAATTAATAAATACCAATCCACACAAATATAATTAATAAATACCAATCAACACAAATATAATTATAAATACCAATTCACACCAACATAATTAATAAATACCAATCAACACAAATATAATTATAAATACCAATCCGCACAAACATAATTAATAAATACCAATCCACACAAATATAATTAATAAATACCAATCCGCTCAAACATAATTAATAAATACCAATCAACACAAATATCATTAATAAATACCAATTCACACAAATATAATTAATAAATACCAATCAACACAAATATAATTATAAATACCAATCCACACCAACATAATTAATAAATACCAATCCACACCAATATAATTATAAATACCAATCCACACAAATACAATTAATAAATACCAATCCACACCAACATAATTAATAAATACCAATCAACACAAATATAGTTAATAAATACCAATCCACACCGACATAATTAATAAATAACAATCAACACAAATATAATTATAAATACCAATCCACACCAACATAATTAATAAATACCAATCCACACAAATATAATTAATAAATACCAATCCACACCAACATAATTAATAAATACCAATCCACACAAATATCATTAATAAATACCAATCAACACAAATATAATTAATAAATACCAATCAACACAAATATAATTATAAATACCAATCCACACCAACATAATTAATAAATACCAGTCCACACAAATATAATTAATAAATACCAATCCACAACAACATAATTAATAAATACCAATCAACACCAACATAATTAATAAATGCCAATCCACACAAATATAATTAATAAATACCAATCAACACAAATATAATTTTAAATACCAATCAACACAAATATAATTAATAAATACCAATCCACACCGACATAATTAATAAATAACAATCAACACAAATATAATTATAAATACCAATCCACACCAACATAATTAATAAATACCAATCCACACAAATATAATTAATAAATACCAATCCACACCAACATAATTAATAAATACCAATCAACACAAATATAATTTAAAAATACCAATCCACACCAACATTATTAATAAATACCAATCCACACAAATATCACTAATAAATACCAATCAGCACAAATATAATTATAAATACCAATCCACACCAACATAATTAATAAATACCAATGCACACAAATATAATTAATAAATACCAATCCACACCAACATAATTAATAAATACCAATCCACACAAATATAATTAATAAACACCAATCAACACAAATATAATTAATAAATACCAATCAACACAAATATAATTATAAATACCAATCCACACCAACATAATTAATAAATACCAATCAACACAAATATATTTAATAAATACCAATCAACACAAATATAATTATAAATACCAATCCACACCAACATAATTATAAATACCAATCCACACAAATATAATTAATAAATACCAATCCACACCAACATAATTAATAAATGCCAATCCATACAAATATAATTAATAAATACCAATCAACACAAATATAATTATAAATACCAATCAACACAAATATAATTAATAAATACCAATCCACACCAACATAATTAATAAATACCAATTCACACAAATATTATTAATAAATACCAATCAACACAAATATAATTATAAATACCAATCCACACCAACATAATTAATAAATACCAATCCGCACAAACATAATTAATAAATACCAATCAACACAAATATAATTATAAATACCAATCCACACCAACAAAATTAATAAATACCAATACACACCAATATAATTATAAATACCAATCCACACAAATACAATTATAAATACCAATCCACACCAACATAATTAATAAATACCAATCAACACAAACATAATTAATAAATACCAATCAACACAAATATAATTAATAAATACCAATCAACACAAATATAATTATAAATACCAATCAACACAAATATAATTAATAAATACCAATCCACACCAACATAATTAATAAATACCAATCCACACAAATATAATTAATATATACCAATCAACACAAATATAATTAATAAATACCAATCCACACCAACATAATTAATAAATACCAATCAACACAAATATAATTAATAAATACCAATCCACACCGACATAATTAATAAATAACAATCAACACAAATATAATTATAAATACCAATCCACACCAACATAATTAATAAATACCAATCCACACAAATATAATTAATAAATACCAATCCACACCAACATAATTAATAAATACCAATCAACACAAATATAATTAATAAATACCAATCCACACCAACATAATTAATAAATACCAATCCACACAAATATCATTAATAAATACCAATCAACACAAATATAATTATAAATACCAATCCACACCAACATAATTAATAAATACCAATCCACACAAATATCATTAATAAATACCAATCAACACAAATATAATTAATAAATACCAATCAACACAAATATAATTATAAATACCAATCCACACCAACATAATTAATAAATACCAATCCACACAAATATAATTAATAAATACCAATCCACACCAACATAATTAATAAATACCAATCCACACAAATATCATTAATAAATACCAATCATCACAAATATAATTAATAAATACCAATCCACACCAACATAATTAATAAATACCAATGAACACAAATATAATTAATAAATACCAATCCACACCGACATAATTAATAAATAACAATCAACACAAATATAATTATAAATACCAATCCACACCAACATAATTAATAAATACCAATCCACACAAATATAATTAATAAATACCAATCCACACCAACATAATTAATAAATACCAATCAACACAAATATAATTAATAAATACCAATCCACACCAACATAATTAATAAATACCAATCCACACAAATATCATTAATAAATACCAATCAACACAAATATAATTATAAATACCAATCCACACCAACATAATTAATGAATACCAATCCACACAAATATAATTAATAAATACCAATCCACACCAACATAATTAATAAATACCAATCCACACAAATATCATTAATATATACCAATCAACACAAATATAATTAATAAATACCAATCAACACAAATATAATTATAAATACCAATCCACACCAACATAATTAATAAATACCAATCCACACAAATATAATTAATAAATACCAATCCACACCAACATAATTAATAAATACCAATCCACACAAATATCATTAATAAATACCAATCAACACAAATATAATTAATAAATACCAATCCACACCAACATAATTAATAAATACCAATCCACACAAATATCATTAATAAATACCAATCAACACAAATATAATTAATAAATACCAATCAACACAAATATAATTATAAATCCCAATCCACACCAACATAATTAATAAATACCAATCCACACCGACATAATTAATAATTAACAATCAACACAAATATAATTATAAATACCAATCCACACAAATATAATTAATAAATACCAATCCACACCAACATAATTAATAAATACCAATCAACACAAATATAATTAATAAATACCAATCCACACCAACATAATTAATAAATACCAATCCACACAAATATCATTAATAAATACCAATCAGCACAAATATAATTATAAATACCAATCCACACAAATATAATTAATAAATACCAATCAACACCAACATAATTAATAAATGCCAATCCACACAAATATAATTAATAAATACCAATCAACACAAATATAATTATAAATACCAATCAACACAAATATAATTAATAAATACCAATCCACACCAACATAATTAATAAATACCAATTCACACAAATATAATTAATAAATACCAATCAACACAAATATAATTATAAATACCAATCCACACCAACATAATTAATAAATACCAATCCACACAAATATAATTAATAAATACGAATCAACACAAATATAATTATAAATACCAATTCACACAAACATAATTAATAAATACCAATCCGCACCAACATAATTAATAAATACCAATCAACACAAATATAATTAATAAATACGAATCCACACCAACATAATTAATAAATACCAATCAACACAAATATAATTAATAAATACCAATCCACACCAACATAATTAATAAATACCAATCAACACAAATATAATTAATAAATACCAATCCACACCGACATAATTAATAAATAACAATCAACACAAATATAATTATAAATACCAATCCACACCAACATAATTAATAAATACCAATCCACACAAATATAATTAATAAATACCAATCCACACCAACATAATTAATAAATACCAATCAACACAAATATAATTAATAAATACCAATCCACACCAACATAATTAATAAATACCAATCCACACAAATATCATTAATAAATACCAATCAACACAAATATAATTATAAATACCAATCAACACAAATATAATTATAAATACCAATCCACACCAACATAATTAATAAATACCAATCCACACAAATATAATTAATAAATACCAATCCACACCAACATAATTAATAAATACCAATCCACACAAATATCATTAATAAATACCAATCAACACAAATATAATTAATAAATACCAATCAACACAAATATAATTATAAATACCAATCCACACCAACATAATTAATAAATACCAATCCACACAAATATAATTAATAAATACCAATCCACACCAACATAATTAATAAATACCAATCCACACAAATATCATTAATAAATACCAATCAACACAAATAAAATGAATAAATACCAATCAACACAAATATAATTATAAATACCAATCCACACCAACATAATTAATAAATACCAATCCACACCGACATAATTAATAAATAACAATCAACACAAATATAATTATAAATACCAATCCACACCAACATAATTAATAAATACCAATCCACACAAATATAATTAATAAATACCAATCCATACCAACATAATTAATAAATACCAATCAACACAAATATAATTAATAAATACCAATCCACACCAACATAATTAATAAATACCAATCCACACAAATATCATTAATAAATACCAATCAACACAAATATAATTATAAATACCAATCAACACAAATATAATTATAAATACCAATCCACACCAACATAATTAATAAATACCAATCCACACAAATATAATTAATAAATACCAATTGACACCAACATAATTAATAAATACCAATCCACACAAATATCATTAATAAATACCAATCAACACAAATATAATTATAAATACCAATCAACACAAATATAATTATAAATACCAATCCACACCAACATAATTAATAAATACCAATCAACACAAATATAATTATAAATACCAATCCACACCAACATAATTAATAAATACCAATCCGCACAAACATAATTAATAAATACCAATCCACACAAATATCATTAATAAATACCAATCAACACAAATATAATTATAAATACCAATCCACACCAACATAATTAATAAATACCAATCCACACAAATATAATTAATAAGTACCAATCAACACTAATATAATTATAAATACCAATCAACACAAATATAATTAATAAATACCAATCCACACCAACATAATTAATAAATACCAATCAACACCAACATAATTAATAAATACCAATCCACACAAATATAATTAATAAATACCAATCCGCACAAACATAATTATAAATACCAATCAACACAAATATAATTATAAATACCAATCCACACCAACATAATTAATAAATACCAATCCACACAAATATAATTCATAAATACCAATCAACACAAATATAATTATAAATACCAATCCACACAAATATAATTAATAAATACCAATCCACACCAACATAATTAATAAATACCAATCCACACAAATATCATTAATAAATACCAATCCACACCAACATAATTAATAAATACCAATCCACACAAATATCATTAATAAATACCAATCAACACAAATATAATTAATAAATACCAATCAACACAAATATAATTATAAATACCAATCCACACCAACATAATTAATAAATACCAATCCACACCGACATAATTAATAAATAACAATCAACACAAATATAATTATAAATACCAATCCACACCAACATAATTAATAAATACCAATCCACACAAATATAATTAATAAATACCAATCCACACCAACATAATTAATAAATACCAATCAACACAAATATAATTAATAAATACCAATCCACACCAACATAATTAATAAATACCAATCCACACAAATATCATTAATAAATACCAATCAACACAAATATAATTATAAATACCAATCAACACAAATATAATTATAAATACCAATCCACACCAACATAATTAATAAATACCAATCCACACAAATATAATTAATAAATACCAATCCACACCAACATAATTAATAAATACCAATCCACACAAATATCATTAATAAATACCAATCAACACAAATATAATTATAAATACCAATCAACACAAATATAATTATAAATACCAATCCACACCAACATAATTAATAAATACCAATCAACACAAATATAATTATAAATACCAATCCACACCAACATAATTAATAAATACCAATCCGCACAAACATAATTAATAAATACCAATCCACACAAATATCATTAATAAATACCAATCAACACAAATATAATTATAAATACCAATCCACACCAACATAATTAATAAATACCAATCCACACAAATATAATTAATAAATACCAATCCACACAAATATAATTAATAAGTACCAATCAACACTAATATAATTATAAATACCAATCAACACAAATATAATTAATAAATACCAATCCACACCAACATAATTAATAAATACCAATCAACACCAACATAATTAATAAATACCAATCCACACAAATATAATTAATAAATACCAATCCGCACAAACATAATTATAAATACCAATCAACACAAATATAATTATAAATACCAATCCACACCAACATAATTAATAAATACCAATCCACACAAATATAATTCATAAATAACAATCAACACAAATATAATTATAAATACCAATCCACACAAATATAATTAATAAATACCAATCCACACCATCATAATTAATAAATACCAATCCGCACAAATATAAATATAAATACCAATCCACACAAATATAATTAATAAATACCAATCAACACAAATATAATTATAAATACCGATCCACACCAACATAATTATAAATACCAATCCACACAAATATAATTAATAAATACCAATCAACACAAATATAAATATAAATACCAATCCACACCAACATAATTATAAATACCAATCCACACAAATATAATTATAAATACCAATCCACACCAACATAATTAATAAATACCAATCCGCACAAACATAATTAATAAATACCAATCAACACAAATATAATTATAAATACCAATCAACACCAACATAATTAATAAATACCAATCCACACAAATAGAATTAATAAATACCAATCAACACAAATATAATTATAAATACCAATCCACACCAACATAATTATAAATACCAATCCACACAAATATAATTAATAAATACCAATCAACACAAATATAATTATAAATACCAATCCACACCAACATAATTATAAATACCAATCCACACAAATATAATTAATAAATACCAATCAACACAAATATAAATATAAATACCAATCCACACCAACATAATTATAAATACCAATCCACACAAATATAATTATAAATACCAATCCACACCAACATAATTAATAAATACCAATCAACACAAATATAATTATAAATACCAATCAACACAAATATAATTATAAATACCAATCCACACCAACATAATTAATAAATACCAATCCACACAAATATAATTAATAAATACCAATCCACACCAACATAATTAATAAATACCAATCCACACAAATATCATTAATAAATACCAATCAACACAAATATAATTAAAAATACCAATCCACACCAACATAATTAATAAATACCAATCCACACAAATATAATTAATAAATACCAATCCACACAAATATAATTAATAAGTACCAATCAACACTAATATAATTATAAATACCAATCAACACAAATATAATTAATAAATACCAATCCACACCAACATAATTAATAAATACCAATCAACACCAACATAATTAATAAATACCAATCCACACAAATATAATTAATAAATACCAATCCGCACAAACATAATTATAAATACCAATCAACACAAATATAATTATAAATACCAATCCACACCAACATAATTAATAAATACCAATCCACACAAATATAATTCATAAATACCAATCAACACAAATATAATTATAAATACCAATCCACACAAATATAATTAATAAATACCAATCCACACCAACATAATTAATAAATACCAATCCGCACAAATATAAATATAAATACCAATCCACACAAATATAATTAATAAATACCAATCAACACAAATATAATTATAAATACCAATCCACACCAACATAATTATAAATACCAATCCACACAAATATAATTAATAAATACCAATCAACACAAATATAAATATAAATACCAATCCACACCAACATAATTATAAATACCAATCCACACAAATATAATTATAAATACCAATCCACACCAACATAATTAATAAATACCAATCCGCACAAACATAATTAATAAATACCAATCAACACAAATATAATTATAAATACCAATCCACACCAACATAATTAATAAATACCAATCCACACAAATATAATTAATAAATACCAATCAACACAAATATAATTATAAATACCAATCCACACCAACATAATTATAAATACCAATCCACACAAATATAATTAATAAATACCAATCAACACAAATATAATTATAAATACCAATCCACACCAACATAATTATAAATACCAATCCACACAAATATAATTAATAAATACCAATCAACACAAATATAAATATAAATACCAATCCACACCAACATAATTATAAATACCAATCCACACAAATATAATTATAAATACCAATCCACACCAACATAATTAATAAATACCAATCCGCACAAACATAATTAATAAATACCAATCAACACAAATATAATTATAAATACCAATCAACACCAACATAATTAATAAATACCAATCCGCACAAACATAATTAATAAATACCAATCAACACAAATATAATTATAAATACCAATCCACACCAACATAATTATAAATACCAATCCACACAAATATAATTAATAAATACCAATCCACACCAACATAATTAATAAATGCCAATCCACACAAATATAATTAATAAATACCAATCAACACAAATATAATTATAAATACCAATCAACACAAATATAATTAATAAATACCAATCCACACCAACATAATTAATAAATACCAATCCACACAAATATAATTAATAAATGCCAATCAACACCAACATAATTAATAAATACCAATCAACACAAATATAATTATAAATACCAATCCACACCAACATAATTAATAAATACCAATCAACACAAATATAATTATAAATACCAATCCACACCAACATAATTAATAAATACCAATCCACACAAATATAATTAATAAATACCAATCAACACAAATATAATTATAAATACCAATTCACACCAACATAATTAATAAATACCAATCCGCACAAACATAATTAATAAATACCAATCAACACAAATATAATTATAAATACCAAACAACACCAACATAATTAATAAATACCAATCCACACAAATATAATTAATAAATACCAATCAACACAAATATAATTATAAATACCAATCCACACCAACATAATTATAAATACCATTCCACACAAATATAATTAATAAATACCAATCAACACAAATATAAATATAAATACCAATCCACACCAACATAATTATAAATACCAATCCACACAAATATAATTATAAATACCAATCCACACCAACATAATTAATAAATACCAATCAACACAAATATAATTATAAATACCAATCAACACCAACATAATTAATAAATACCAATCCACAGAAATATAATTAATAAATACCAATCCACACAAATATAATTAATAAATACCAATCAACACAAATATAATTATAAATACCAATCCACACCAACATAATTATAAATACCAATCCACACAAATATAATTAATAAATACCAATCCACACCAACATAATTAATAAATACCAATCCGCACAAACATAATTAATAAATACCAATCAACACAAATATAATTATAAATACCAATCAACACCAACATAATTAATAAATACCAATCCACACAAATATAATTAATAAATACCAATCAACACAAATATAATTATAAATACCAATCCAAACCAACATAATTAATAAATACCAATCCGCACAAACATAATTAATAAATACCAATCCACACAAATATAATTAATAAATACCAGTCAACACAAATATAATTATAAATACCAATCCACACCAACATAATTATAAATACCAATCCACACAAATATAATTAATAAATACCAATCAACACAAATATAAATATAAATACCAATCCACACCAACATAATTATAAATACCAATCCACACAAATATAATTATAAATACCAATCCACACCAACATAATTAATAAATACCAATCCGCACAAACATGATTAATAAATACCAATCAACACAAATATAATTATAAATACCAATCAACACCAACATAATTAATAAATACCAATCCACACAAATATAATTAATAAATACCAATCCGCACAAACATAATTAATAAATACCAATCAACACAAATATAATTAATAAATACGAATCCACACAAATATAATTAATAAATACCAATCAGCACAAATATAATTATAAATACCAATCCACACCAACATAATTAATAAATACCAATACACACCAATATAATTATAAATACCAATCCACACAAATACAATTATAAATACCAATCCACACCAACATAATTAATAAATACCAATCCACACAAACATAATTAATAAATACCAATCAACACAAATATAATTAATAAATACCAATCAACGCAAATATAATTATAAATACCAATCCACACCAACATAATTAATAAATACCAATCCACACAAATATAATTAATATATACCAATCCACACCAACATAATTAATAAATACCAATCAACACAAATATAATTAATAAATACCAATCCACACCAACATAATTAATAAATACCAATCCACACAAATATAATTAATATATAGCAATCCACACCAACATAATTAATAAATACCAATCAACACAAATATAATTAATAAATACCAATCAGCACAAATATAATTATAAATACCAATCCACACCAACATAATTAATAAATACCAATCCACACCAATATAATTATAAATACCAATCCACACCAAAATAATTAATAAATACCAATCCACACAAATATAATTAATATATACCAATCCACACCAACATAATTAATAAAAACCAATCAACACAAATATAATTAATAAATACCAATCCACACCAACATAATTAACAAATACCAATCCACACCGACATAATTAATAAATACCAATCCGCACAAACATAATTAATAAATACCAATCCACACAAATATAATTAATAAATACCAATCCGCACAAACATAATTAATAAATACCAATCAACACAAATATAATTATAAATACCAATCCACACCGACATAATTAATAAATACCAATCCGCACAAACATAATTAATAAATACCAATCCACACAAATATAATTAATAAATACCAATCCGCACAAACATAATTATAAATACCAATCAACACAAATATAATTATAAATACCAACCCACACCAACATAATTAATCAATACCAATCCACACAAATATAATTCATAAATACCAATCAACACAAATATAATTATAAATACCAATCCACACAAATATAATTAATAAATACCAATCCACACCAACATAATTAATAAATACCAATCCGCACAAATATAAATATAAATACCAATCCACACAAATATAATTAATAAATACCAATCAACACAAATATAATTATAAATACCAATCCACACCAACATTATTAATAAATACCAATCCGCACAAACATAATTAATAAATACCAATCAACACAAATATAATTATAAATACCAATCAACACCAACATAATTAATAAATACCAATCCACACAAATATAATTAATAAATACCAATCAACACAAATATAATTATAAATACCAATCCACACCAACATAATTATAAATACCAATCCACACAAATATAATTAATAAATACCAATCAACACAAATATAAATATAAATACCAATCCACACCAACATAATTATAAATACCAATCCACACAAATATAATTACAAATACCAATCCACACCAACATAATTAATAAATACCAATCCGCACAAACATAATTAATAAATACCAATCAACACAAATATAATTATAAATACCAATCAACACCAACATAATTAATAAATACCAATCCACACAAATATAATTAATAAATACCAATCAACACAAATATAATTATAAATACCAATCCACACCAACATAATTATAAATACCAATCCACACAAATATAATTAATAAATACCAATCCACACCAACATAATTAATAAATGCCAATCCACACAAATATAATTAATAAATACCAATCAACACAAATATAATTATAAATACCAATCAACACAAATATAATTAATAAATACCAATCCACACCAACATAATTAATAAATACCAATCCACACAAATATAATTAATAAATGCCAATCAACACCAACATAATTAATAAATACCAATCAACACAAATATAATTATAAATACCAATCCACACCAACATAATTAATAAATACCAATCAACACAAATATAATTATAAATACCAATCCACACCAACATAATTAATAAATACCAATCCACACAAATATAATTAATAAATACCAGTCAACACAAATATAATTATAAATACCAATCAACACCAACATAATTAATAAATACCAATCCACACAAATATAATTAATAAATACCAATCAACACAAATATAATTATAAATACCAATCCAAACCAACATAATTAATAAATACCAATCCGCACAAACGTAATTAATAAATACCAATCAACACAAATATAATTATAAATACCAATCAACACCAACATAATTAATAAATACCAATCCACACAAATATAATTAATAAATACCAGTCAACACAAATATAATTATAAATACCAATCCACACCAACATAATTATAAATACCAATCCACACAAATATAATTAATAAATACCAATCAACACAAATATAAATATAAATACCAATCCACACCAACATAATTATAAATACCAATCCACACAAATATAATTATAAATACCAATCCACACCAACATAATTAATAAATACCAATCCGCACAAACATGATTAATAAATACCAATCAACACAAATATAATTATAAATACCAATCAACACCAACATAATTAATAAATACCAATCCACACAAATATAATTAATAAATACCAATCAACACAAATATAATTATAAATACCAATCCACACCAACATAATTATAAATACAAATCCACACAAATATAATTAATAAATACCAATCCACACCAACATAATTAATAAATGCCAATCCACACAAATATAATTAATAAATACCAATCAACACAAATATAATTATAAATACCAATCAACACAAATATAATTAATAAATACCAATCCACACCAACATAATTAATAAACACCAATCCACACAAATATAATTAATAAATACCAATCAACACCAACATAATTAATAAATACCAATCAACACAAATATAATTATAAATACCAATCCACACCAACATAATTAATAAATACCAATCAACACAAATATAATTATAAATACCAATCCACACCAACATAATTAATAAATACCAATCCACACAAATATAATTAATAAATACCAATCAACACAAATATAATTATAAATATCAATTCACAACAACATAATTAATAAATATCAATCCGCACAAACATAATTAATAAATACCAATCAACACAAATATAATTATAAATACCAATCCACACCAACATAATTAATAAATACCAATCCGCACAAACATAATTAATACATACCAATCCACACAAATATCATTAATAAATACCAATCAACACAAATATAATTATAAATACCAATCCACACCAACATAATTAATAAATACCAATCCGCACAAACATAATTAATAAATACCAATCCACACAAATATAATTAATAAATACCAATCCGCACAAACATAATTAATAAATACCAATCAACACAAATATAATTAATAAATACCAATCCACACAAATATAATTAATAAATACCAATCAGCACAAATATAATTATAAATACCAATCCACACCAACATAATTAATAAATACCAATCCACACCAATATAATTATAAATACCAATCCACACAAATACAATTATAAATACCAATCCACACCAACATAATTAATAAATACCAATCCACACAAACATAATTAATAAATACCAATCAACACAAATATAATTAATAAATACCAATCAACGCAAATATAATTATAAATACCAATCCACACCAACATAATTAATAAATACCAATCCACACAAATATAATTAATATATACCAATCCACACCAACATAATTAATAAATACCAA
This sequence comes from Heterodontus francisci, assembly GCF_036365525.1. Taxonomy (NCBI): domain Eukaryota; kingdom Metazoa; phylum Chordata; class Chondrichthyes; order Heterodontiformes; family Heterodontidae; genus Heterodontus; species Heterodontus francisci. The sequence continues at coordinate 131,088 of NW_027140995.1, read as the reverse complement.
TCAACACAAATATAATTAATAAATACCAATCCACACCAACATAATTAATAAATACCAATCCACACAAATATAATTAATATATACCAATCCACACCAACATAATTAATAAATACCAATCAACACAAATATAATTATAAATACCAATCCACACCAACATAATTAATAAATACCAATCCACACCAATATAATTATAAATACCAATCCACACCAAAATAATTAATAAATACCAATCCACACAAATATAATTAATATATACCAATCCACACCAACATAATTAATAAAAACCAATCAACACAAATATAATTAATAAATACCAATCCACACCAACATAATTAATAAATACCAATCCACACCGACATAATTAATAAATACCAATCCGCACAAACATAATTAATAAATACCAATCCACACAAATATAATTAATAAATACCAATCCGCACAAACATAATTAATAAATACCAATCAACACAAATATAATTATAAATACCAATCCACACCGACATAATTAATAAATACCAATCCGCACAAACATAATTAATAAATACCAATCCACACAAATATAATTAATAAATACCAATCCGCACAAACATAATTATAAATACCAATCAACACAAATATAATTATAAATACCAACCCACACCAACATAATTAATCAATACCAATCCACACAAATATAATTCATAAATACCAATCAACACAAATATAATTATAAATACCAATCCACACAAATATAATTAATAAATACCAATCCACACCAACATAATTAATAAATACCAATCCGCACAAATATAAATATAAATACCAATCCACACAAATATAATTAATAAATACCAATCAACACAAATATAATTATAAATACCAATCCACACCAACATTATTAATAAATACCAATCCGCACAAACATAATTAATAAATACCAATCAACACAAATATAATTATAAATACCAATCAACACCAACATAATTAATAAATACCAATCCACACAAATATAATTAATAAATACCAATCAACACAAATATAATTATAAATACCAATCCACACCAACATAATTATAAATACCAATCCACACAAATATAATTAATAAATACCAATCAACACAAATATAAATATAAATACCAATCCACACCAACATAATTATAAATACCAATCCACACAAATATAATTACAAATACCAATCCACACCAACATAATTAATAAATACCAATCCGCACAAACATAATTAATAAATACCAATCAACACAAATATAATTATAAATACCAATCAACACCAACATAATTAATAAATACCAATCCACACAAATATAATTAATAAATACCAATCCACACAAATATAATTAATAAATACCAATCAACACAAATATAATTATAAATACCAATCCACACCAACATAATTATAAATACCAATCCACACAAATATAATTAATAAATACCAATCCACACCAACATAATTAATAAATGCCAATCCACACAAATATAATTAATAAATACCAATCAACACAAATATAATTATAAATACCAATCAACACAAATATAATTAATAAATACCAATCCACACCAACATAATTAATAAATACCAATCCACACAAATATAATTAATAAATGCCAATCAACACCAACATAATTAATAAATACCAATCAACACAAATATAATTATAAATACCAATCCACACCAACATAATTAATAAATACCAATCAACACAAATATAATTATAAATACCAATCCACACCAACATAATTAATAAATACCAATCCACACAAATATAATTAATAAATACCAATCAACACAAATATAATTATAAATACCAATTCACACCAACATAATTAATAAATACCAATCCGCACAAACATAATTAATAAATACCAATCAACACAAATATAATTATAAATACCAATCAACACCAACATAATTAATAAATACCAATCCACACAAATATAATTCATAAATACCAATCAACACAAATATAATTATAAATACCAATCCACACCAACATAATTATAAATACCAATCCACACAAATATAATTAATAAATACCAATCAACACAAATATAAATATAAATACCAATCCACACCAACATAATTATAAATACCAATCCACACAAATATAATTATAAATACCAATCCACACCAACATAATTAATAAATACCAATCCGCACAAACATAATTAATAAATACCAATCAACACAAATATAATTATAAATACCAATCCACACCAACATAATTAATAAATACCAATCCGCACAAACATAATTAATAAATACCAATCCACACAAATATCATTAATAAATACCAATCAACACAAATATAATTATAAATACCAATCAACACAAATATAATTATAAATACCAATCCACACCAACATAATTAATAAATACCAATCCGCACAAACATAATTAATAAATACCAATCCACACAAATATAATTAATAAATACCAATCCGCACCAACATAATTAATAAATACCAATCAACACAAATATAATTAATAAATACCAATCCACACAAATATAATTAATAAATACCAATCAGCACAAATATAATTATAAATACCAATCCACACCAACATAATTAATAAATACCAATTCACACCAACATAATTAATAAATACCAATCCACACAAATATAATTAATATATACCAATCCACACCAACATAATTAATAAATACCAATCAACACAAATATAATTAATAAATACCAATCCACACCAACATAATTAATAAATACCAATCCACACAAATATAATTAATATATACCAATCCACACCAACATAATTAATAAATACCAATCAACACAAATATAATTAATAAATACCAATCCACACCAACATAATTAATAAATACCAATCCACACAAATATAATTAATATATACCAATCCACACCAACACAATTAATAAATACCAATCAACACAAATATAATTAATAAATACCAATCCACACCAACATAATTAATAAATACCAATCCACACAAATATAATTAATATATACCAATCCACACCAACATAATTAATAAATACCAATCAACACAAATATAATTAATAAATACCAATCAGCACAAATATAATTATAAATACCAATCCACACCAACATAATTAATAAATACCAATCCACACCAATATAATTATAAATACCAATCCACACCAACATAATTAATAAATACCAATCCACACAAATATAATTAATATATACCAATCCACACCAACATAATTAATAAATACCAATCAACACAAATATAATTAATAAATACCAATCCACACCAACATAATTAATAAATACCAATCCACACTGACATAATTAATAAATACCAATCCGCACAAACATAATTAATAAATACCAATCCACACAAATATAATTAATAAATACCAATCCGCACAAACATAATTAATAAATACCAATCAACACAAATATAATTATAAATACCAATCCACACCGACATAATTAATAAATACCAATCCGCACAAACATAATTAATAAATACCAATCCACACAAATATAATTAATAAATACCAATCCGCACAAACATAATTATAAATACCAATCAACACAAATATAATTATAAATACCAATCCACACCAACATAATTAATAAATACCAATCCACACAAATATAATTCATAAATACCAATCAACACAAATATAATTATAAATACCAATCCACACAAATATAATTAATAAATACCAATCCACACCAACATAATTAATAAATACCAATCCGCACAAATATAAATATAAATACCAATCCACACAAATATAATTAATAAATACCAATCAACACAAATATAATTATAAATACCAATCAACACAAATATAATTATAAATACCAATCCACACCAACATAATTAATAAATACCAATCCGCACAAACATAATTAATAAATACAAATCCACACAAATATAATTAATAAATACAAATCCGCACAAACATAATTAACAAATACCAATCAACACAAATATAATTAATAAATACCAATCCACACAAATATAATTAATAAATACCAATCAGCACAAATATAATTATAAATACCAATCCACACCAACATAATTAATAAATACCAATCCACACTAACATAATTAATAAATACCAATCAACACAAACATAATTAATAAATACCAATCAACACAAATATAATTAATAAATACCAATCAACACAAATATAATTATAAATACCAATCCACACCAACATAATTAATAAATACCAATCCACACAAATATAATTAATATATACCAATCCACACCAACATAATTAATAAATACCAATCAACACAAATATAATTAATATATACCAATCCACACCAACATAATTAATAAATACCAATCAACACAAATATAATTAATAAATACCAATCAGCACATATTTAATTATAAATACCAATCCACACCAACATAATTAATAAATACCAATCCACACAAATATAATTAATAAATACCAATCAACACAAATATAATTATAAATACCATTCCACACCAATATAATTATAAATACCAATCCACACCAACATAATTAATAAATACCAATCCACACAAATATAATTAATATATACCAATCCACACCAACATAATTAATAAATACCAATCCACACAAATATAATTAATAAATACCAATCCGCACAAACATAATTATAAATACCAATCAACACAAATATAATTATAAATACCAATCCACACCAACATAATTAATAAATACCAATCCACACAAATATAATTCATAAATACCAATCAACACAAATATAATTATAAATACCAATCCACACAAATATAATTAATAAATACCAATCCACACCAACATAATTAATAAATACCAATCCGCACAAATATAAATATAAATACCAATCCACACAAATATAATTAATCAATACCAATCAACACAAATATAATTATAAATACCATCCACATCAACATTATTAATAAATACCAATCCGCACAAACATAATTAATAAATACCAATCAACACAAATATAATTATAAATACCAATCAACACCAACATAATTAATAAATACCAATCCACACAAATATAATTAATAAATACCAATCAACACAAATATAATTATAAATACCAATCCACACCAACATAATTATAAATACCAATCCACACAAATATAATTAATAAATACCAATCAACACAAATATAAATATAAATACCAATCCACACCAACATAATTATAAATACCAATCCACACAAATATAATTATAAATACCAATCCACACCAACATAATTAATAAATACCAATCCGCACAAACATAATTAATAAATACCAATCAACACAAATATAATTATAAATACCAATCAACACCAACATAATTAATAAATACCAATCCACACAAATATAATTAATAAATACCAATCAACACAAATATAATTATAAATACCAATCCACACCAACATAATTATAAATACCAATCCACACAAATATAATTAATAAATACCAATCCACACCAACATAATTAATAAATGCCAATCCACACAAATATAATTAATAAATACCAATCAACACAAATATAATTATAAATACCAATCAACACAAATATAATTAATAAATACCAATCCACACCAACATAATTAATAAATACCAATCCACACAAATATAATTAATAAATGCCAATCAACACCAACATAATTAATAAATACCAATCAACACAAATATAATTATAAATACCAATCCACACCAACATAATTAATAAATACCGATCAACACAAATATAATTATAAATACCAATCCACACCAACATAATTAATAAATACCAATCCACACAAATATAATTAATAAATACCAATCAACACAAATATAATTATAAATACCAATTCACACCAACATAATTAATAAATACCAATCCGCACAAACATAATTAATAAATACCAATCAACACAAATATAATTATAAATACCAATCAACACCAACATAATTAATAAATACCAATCCACACAAATATAATTAATAAATACCAATCAACACAAATATAATTATAAATACCAATCCACACCAACATAATTATAAATACCAATCCACACAAATATAATTAATAAATACCAATCCACACAAATATAATTAATAAATACCAATCAACACAAATATAAATATAAATACCAATCCACACCAACATAATTATAAATACCAATCCACACAAATTTAATTATAAATACCAATCCACACCAACATAATTAATAAATACCAATCCGCACAAACATAATTAATAAATACCAATCAACACAAATATAATTATAAATACCAATCAACACCAACATAATTAATAAATACCAATCCACACAAATATAATTAATAAATACCAATCAACACAAATATAATTATAAATACCAATCCACACCAACATAATTATAAATACCAATCAACACCAACATAATTAATAAATGCCAATCCACACAAATATAATTAATAAATACCAATCAACACAAATATAATTTTAAATACCAATCAACACAAATATAATTAATAAATACCAATCCACACCGACATAATTAATAAATAACAATCAACACAAATATAATTATAAATACCAATCCACTCCAACATAATTAATAAATACCAATCCACACAAATATAATTAATAAATACCAATCCACACCAACATAATTAATAAATACCAATCAACACAAATATAATTAAAAAATACCAATCCACACCAACATTATTAATAAATACCAATCCACACAAATATCACTAATAAATACCAATCAACACAAATATAATTATAAATACCAATCCACACCAACATAATTAATAAATACCAATCCACACAAATATAATTAATAAATACCAATCCACACCAACATAATTAATAAATACCAATCCGCACAAACATAATTAATAAATACCAATCAACACAAATATAATTATAAATACCAATCAACACCAACATAATTAATAAATACCAATCCACACAAATATAATTAATAAATACCAATCAACACAAATATAATTATAAATACCAATCCACACCAACATAATTATAAATACCAATCCACACAAATATAATTAATAAATACCAATCCACACAAATATAATTAATAAATACCAATCAACACAAATATAAATATAAATACCAATCCACACCAACATAATTATAAATACCAATCCACACAAATTTAATTATAAATACCAATCCACACCAACATAATTAATAAATACCAATCAACACAAATATAATTATAAATACCAATCAACACCAACATAATTAATAAATACCAATCCACACAAATATAATTAATAAATACCAATCAACACAAATATAATTATAAATACCAATCCACACCAACGTAATTATAAATACCAATCAACACCAACATAATTAATAAATGCCAATCCACACAAATATAATTAATAAATACCAATCAACACAAATATAATTTTAAATACCAATCAACACAAATATAATTAATAAATACCAATCCACACCGACATAATTAATAAATAACAATCAACACAAATATAATTATAAATACCAATCCACACCAACATAATTAATAAATACCAATCCACACAAATATAATTAATAAATAGCAATCCACACCAACATAATTAATAAATACCAATCAACACAAATATAATTAAAAAATACCAATCCACACCAACATTATTAATAAATACCAATCCACACAAATATCACTAATAAATACCAATCAACACAAATATAATTATAAATACCAATCCACACCAACATAATTAATAAATACCAATCCGCACAAACATAATTAATAAATACAAATCCACACAAATATAATTAATAAATACAAATCCGCACAAACGTAATTAATAAATACCAATCAACACAAATATAATTAATAAATACCAATCCACACAAATATAATTAATAAATACCAATCAGCACAAATATAATTATAAATACCAATCCACACCAACATAATTAATAAATACCAATCCACACCAATATAATTATAAATACCAATCCACACAAATACAATTATAAATACCAATCCACACTAACATAATTAATAAATACCAATCAACACAAACATAATTAATAAATACCAATCAACACAAATATAATTAATAAATACCAATCAACACAAATATAATTATAAATACCAATCCACACCAACATAATTAATAAATACCAATACACACAAATATAATTAATATATACCAATCCACACCAACATAATTAATAAATACCAATCAACACAAATATAATTAATAAATACCAATCCACACCAACATAATTAATAAATACCAATCCACACAAATATAATTAATATATACCAATCCACACCAACATAATTAATAAATACCAATCAACACAAATATAATTAATAAATACCAATCAGCACATATTTAATTATAAATACCAATCCACACCAACATAATTAATAAATACCAATCCACACAAATATAATTAATAAATACCAATCAACACAAATATAATTATAAATACCAATCCACACCAATATAATTATAAATACCAATCCACACCAACATAATTAATAAATACCAATCCACACAAATATAATTAATATATACCAATCCACACCAACATAATTAATAAATACCAATCAACACAAATATAATTAATAAATACCAATCCACACCAACATAATTAATAAATACCAATCCACACCGACATAATTAATAAATACCAATCCGCACAAACATAATTAATAAATACCAATCCACACAAATATAATTAATAAATACCAATACGCACAAACATAATTAATAAATACCAATCAACACAAATATAATTATAAATACCAATCCACACTGACATAATTAATAAATACCAATCCGCACAAACATAATTAATAAATACCAATCCACACAAATATAATTAATAAATACCAATCAACACAAATATAATTATAAATACCAATCCACACAAATATAATTAATAAATACCAATCCACACCAACATAATTAATAAATACCAATCCGCACAAATATAAATATAAATACCAATCCACACAAATATAATTAATCAATACCAATCAACACAAATATAATTATAAATACCAGCCACATCAACATTATTAATAAATACCAATCCGCACAAACATAATTAATAAATACCAATCAACACAAATATAATTATAAATACCAATCAACACCAACATAATTAATAAATACCAATCCACACAAATATAATTAATAAATACCAATCAACACAAATATAATTATAAATACCAATCCACACCAACATAATTATAAATACCAATCCACACAAATATAATTAATAAATACCAATCAACACAAATATAAATATAAATACCAATCCACACCAACATAATTATAAATACCAATCCACACAAATATAATTATAAATACCAATCCACACCAACATAATTAATAAATACCAATCCGCACAAACATAATTAATAAATACCAATCAACACAAACATAATTAATAAATACCAATCAACACAAATATAATTATAAATACCAATCAACACCAACATAATTAATAAATACCAATCCACACAAATATAATTAATAAATACCAATCCACACAAATATAATTAATAAATACCAATCAACACAAATATAATTATAAATACCAATCCACACCAACATAATTATAAATACCAATCCACACAAATATAATTAATAAATACCAATCCACACCAACATAATTAATAAATACCAATCCACACAAATATAATTAATAAATGCCAATCAACACCAACATAATTAATAAATACCAATCAACACAAATATAATTATAAATACCAATCCACACCAACATAATTAATAAATACCGATCAACACAAATATAATTATAAATACCAATCCACACGAACATAATTAATAAATACCAATCCACACAAATATAATTAATAAATACCAATCAACACAAATATAATTATGAATACCAATTCACACCAACATAATTAATAAATACCAATCCGCACAAACATAATTAATAAATACCAATCAACACAAATATAATTATAAATACCAATCAACACCAACATAATTAATAAATACCAATCCACACAAATATAATTAATAAATACCAATCAACACAAATATAATTATAAATACCAATCCACACCAACATAATTATAAATACCAATCCACACAAATATAATTAATAAATACCAATCCACACAAATATAATTAATAAATACCAATCAACACAAATATAAATATAAATACCAATCCACACCAACATAATTATAAATACCAATCCACACAAATTTAATTATAAATACCAATCCACACCAACATAATTAATAAATACCAATCCGCACAAACATAATTAATAAATACCAATCAACACAAATATAATTATAAATACCAATCAACACCAACATAATTAATAAATACCAATCCACACAAATATAATTAATAAATACCAATCAACACAAATATAATTATAAATACCAATCCACACCAACATAATTATAAATACCAATCAACACCAACATAATTAATAAATGCCAATCCACACAAATATAATTAATAAATACCAATCAACACAAATATAATTTTAAATACCAATCAACACAAATATAATTAATAAATACCAATCCACACCGACATAATTAATAAATAACAATCAACACAAATATAATTATAAATACCAATCCACACCAACATAATTAATAAATACCAATCCACACAAATATAATTATTAAATACCAATCCACACCAACATAATTAATAAATTCCAATCAACACAAATATAATTAAAAAATACCAATCCACACCAACATTATTAATAAATACCAATCCACACAAATATAATTATTAAATACCAATCCACACCAACATAATTAATAAATACCAATCCACACAAATATAATTATTAAATACCAATCCACACCAACATAATTAATAAATTCCAATCAACACAAATATAATTAAAAAATACCAATCCACACCAACATTATTAATAAATACCAATCCACACAAATATCACTAAAAAATACCAATCAACACAAATATAATTATAAATACCAATCCACACCAACATAATTAATAAATACCAATCCACACAAATATAATTAATAAATACCAATCCACACCAACATAATTAATAAATACCAATCCACACAAATATAATTAATAAACACCAATCAACACAAATATAATTAATAAATACCAATCAACACAAATATAATTATAAATACCAATCCACACCAACATAATTAATAAATACCAATCAACACCAACATAATTAATAAATACCAATCAACACAAATATATTTAATAAATACCAATCAACACAAATATAATTATAAATACCAATCCACACCAACATAATTATAAATACCAATCCACACAAATATAATTAATAAATACCAATCCACACCAACATAATTAATAAATGCCAATCCATACAAATATAATTAATAAATACCAATCAACACAAATATAATTATAAATACCAATCAACACAAATATAATTAATAAATACCAATCCACACCAACATAATTAATAAATACCAATTCACACAAATATTATTAATAAATACCAATCAACACAAATATAATTATAAATACCAATCCACACCAACATAATTAATAAATACCAATCCACACAAATATAATTAATATATACCAATCAACACAAATATAATTATAAATACCAATTCACACCAACATAATTAATAAATACCAATCCGCACAAACATAATTAATAAATACCAATCAACACAAATATAATTAATAAATACCAATCAACACAAATATAATTATAAATACCAATCCACACCAACATAATTAATAAATACCAATCCGCACAAACATAATTAATAAATACCAATCCACACAAATATAATTAATAAATACCAATCCGCACAAACATAATTAATAAATACCAATCAACACAAATATAATTAATAAATACCAATTCACACAAATATAATTAATAAATACCAATCAACACAAATATAATTATAAATACCAATCCACACCAACAAAATTAATAAATACCAATCCACACCAATATAATTATAAATACCAATCCACACAAATACAATTATAAATACCAATCCACACCAACATAATTAATAAATACCAATCAACACAAATATAATTAATAAATACCAATCAACACAAATATAATTATAAATACCAATCAACACAAATATAATTAATAAATACCAATCCACACCAACATAATTAATAAATACCAATCCACACAAATATAATTAATATATACCAATTAACACAAATATAATTAATAAATACCAATCCACACCAACATCATTAATAAATACCAATCAACACAAATATAATTAATAAATACCAATCCACACCGACATAATTAATAAATAACAATCAACACAAATATAATTATAAATACCAATCCACACCAACATAATTAATAAATACCAATCCACACAAATATAATTAATAAATACCAATCCACACCAACATAATTAATAAATACCAATCAACACAAATATAATTAATAAATACCAATCCACACCAACATAATTAATAAATACCAATCCACACAAATATCATTAATAAATACCAATCAACACAAATATAATTATAAATACCAATCCACACCAACATAATTAATAAATACCAATCCACACAAATATAATTAATAAATACCAATCCACACCAACATAATTAATAAATACCAATCCACACAAATATCATTAATAAATACCAATCAACACAAATATAATTATAAATACCAATCAACACAAATATAATTATAAATACCAATCCACACCAACATAATTAATAAATACCAATCCACACAAATATAATTAATAAATACCAATCCACACCAACATAATTAATAAATACCAATCCACACAAATATCATTAATAAATACCAATCAACACAAATATAATTAATAAATACCAATCCACACCAACATAATTAATAAATACCAATGAACACAAATATAATTAATAAATACCAATCCACACCGACATAATTAATAAATAACAATCAACACAAATATAATTATAAATACCAATCCACACCAACATAATTAATAAATACCAATCCACACAAATATAATTAATAAATACCAATCCACACCAACATAATTAATAAATACCAATCCACACAAATATCATTAATAAATACCAATCAACACAAATATAATTATAAATACCAATCCACACCAACATAATTAATAAATACCAATCCACACAAATATAATTAATAAATACCAATCCACACCAACATAATTAATAAATACCAATCCACACAAATATCATTAATAAATACCAATCAACACAAATATAATTAATAAATACCAATCAACACAAATATAATTATAAATACCAATCCACACCAACATAATTAATAAATACCAATCCACACAAATATAATTAATAAATACCAATCCACACCAACATAATTAATAAATACCAATCCACACAAATATCATTAATAAATACCAATCAACACAAATATAATTAATAAATACCAATCAACACAAATATAATTATAAATCCCAATACACACCAACATAATTAATAAATACCAATCCGCACAAACATAATTAATAAATACCAATCAACACAAATATAATTATAAATCCCAATACACACCAACATAATTAATAAATACCAATCCGCACAAACATAATTAATAAATACCAATCAACACAAATATAATTATAAATACCAATTCACACCAACATAATTAATAAATACCAATCCGCACAAACATAATTAATAAATACCAATCAACACAAATATAATTAATAAATACCAATCAACACAAATATAATTATAAATACCAATCCACACCAACATAATTAATAAATACCAATCCGCACAAACATAATTAATAAATACCAATCCACACAAATATAATTAATAAATACCAATCCGCACAAACATAATTAATAAATACCAATCAACACAAATATAATTAATAAATACCAATTCACACAAATATAATTAATAAATACCAATCAACACAAATATAATTATAAATACCAATCCACACCAACAAAATTAATAAATACCAATCCACACCAATATAATTATAAATACCAATCCACACAAATACAATTATAAATACCAATCCACACCAACATAATTAATAAATACCAATCAACACAAATATAATTAATAAATACCAATCAACACAAATATAATTATAAATACCAATCAACACAAATATAATTAATAAATACCAATCCACACCAACATAATTAATAAATACCAATCCACACAAATATAATTAATATATACCAATTAACACAAATATAATTAATAAATACCAATCCACACCAACATAATTAATAAATACCAATCAACACAAATATAATTAATAAATACCAATCCACACCGACATAATTAATAAATAACAATCAACACAAATATAATTATAAATACCAATCCACACCAACATAATTAATAAATACCAATCCACACAAATATAATTAATAAATACCAATCCACACCAACATAATTAATAAATACCAATCAACACAAATATAATTAATAAATACCAATCCACACCAACATAATTAATAAATACCAATCCACACAAATATCATTAATAAATACCAATCAACACAAATATAATTATAAATACCAATCCACACCAACATAATTAATAAATACCAATCCACACAAATATAATTAATAAATACCAATCCACACCAACATAATTAATAAATACCAATCCACACAAATATCATTAATAAATACCAATCAACACAAATATAATTATAAATACCAATCAACACAAATATAATTATAAATACCAATCCACACCAACATAATTAATAAATACCAATCCACACAAATATAATTAATAAATACCAATCCACACCAACATAATTAATAAATACCAATCCACACAAATATCATTAATAAATACCAATCAACACAAATATAATTAATAAATACCAATCCACACCAACATAATTAATAAATACCAATGAACACAAATATAATTAATAAATACCAATCCACACCGACATAATTAATAAATAACAATCAACACAAATATAATTATAAATACCAATCCACACCAACATAATTAATAAATACCAATCCACACAAATATAATTAATAAATACCAATCCACACCAACATAATTAATAAATACCAATCAACACAAATATAATTAATAAATACCAATCCACACCAACATAATTAATAAATACCAATCCACACAAATATCATTAATAAATACCAATCAACACAAATATAATTATACATACCAATCCACACCAACATAATTAATAAATACCAATCCACACAAATATAATTAATAAATACCAATCCACACCAACATAATTAATAAATACCAATCCACACAAATATCATTAATAAATACCAATCAACACAAATATAATTAATAAATACCAATCAACACAAATATAATTATAAATACCAATCCACACCAACATAATTAATAAATACCAATCCACACAAATATAATTAATAAATACCAATCCACACCAACATAATTAATAAATACCAATCCACACAAATATCATTAATAAATACCAATCAACACAAATATAATTAATAAATACCAATCAACACAAATATAATTATAAATCCCAATACACACCAACATAATTAATAAATACCAATCCACACCGACATAATTAATAAATACCAATCAACACAAATATAATTATAAATACCAATCCACACAAATATAATTAATAAATACCAATCCACACCAACATAATTAATAAATACCAATCAACACAAATATAATTAATAAATACCAATCCACACCAACATAATTAATAAATACCAATCCACACAAATATCATTAATAAATACCAATCAACACAAATATAATTATAAATACCAATCCACACAAATATAATTAATTAATACCAATCAACACCAACATAATTAATAAATGCCAATCCACACAAATATAATTAATAAATACCAATCAACACAAATATAATTATAAATACCAATCAACACAAATATAATTAATAAATACCAATCCACACCAACATAATTAATAAATACCAATTCACACAAATATAATTAATAAATACCAATCAACACAAATATAATTATAAATACCAATCCACACCAACATAATTAATAAATACCAATCCACACAAATATAATTAATAAATACCAATCAACACAAATATAATTATAAATACCAATTCACACAAACATAATTAATAAATACCAATCCGCACCAACATAATTAATAAATACCAATCAACACAAATATAATTAATAAATACCAATCCACACCAACATAATTAATAAATACCAATCAACACTAATATAATTAATAAATACCAATCCACACCAACATAATTAATAAATACCAATCAACACAAATATAATTAATAAATACCAATCCACACCGACATAATTAATAAATAACAATCAACACAAATATAATTATAAATACCAATCCACACCAACATAATTAATAAATACCAATCCACACAAATATAATTAATAAATACCAATCCACACCAACATAATTAATAAATACCAATCAACACAAATATAATTAATAAATACCAATCCACACCAACATAATTAATAAATACCAATCCACACAAATATCATTAATAAATACCAATCAACCCAAATATAATTATAAATACCAATCAACACAAATATAATTATAAATACCAATCCACACCAACATAATTAATAAATACCAATCAACACCGATATAATTAATAAATACCAATCCACACCAACATAATTAATAAATACCAATCCACACAAATATCATTAATAAATACCAATCAACACAAATATAATTAATAAATACCAATCAACACAAATATAATTATAAATACCAATCCACACCAACATAATTAATAAATACCAATCCACACAAATATAATTAATAAATACCAATCCACACCAACATAATTAATAAATACCAATCCACACAAATATCATTAATAAATACCAATCAACACAAATATAATTAATAAATACCAATCAACACAAATATAATTATAAATACCAATCCACACCAACATAATTAATAAATACCAATCCACACCGACATAATTAATAAATAACAATCAACACAAATATAATTATAAATACCAATCCACACCAACATAATTAATAAATACCAATCCACACAAATATAATTAATAAATACCAATCCACACCAACATAATTAATAAATACCAATCAACACAAATATAATTAATAAATACCAATCCACACCAACATAATTAATAAATACCAATCCACACAAATATCATTAATAAATACCAATCAACACAAATATAATTATAAATACCAATCAACACAAATATAATTATAAATACCAATCCACACCAACATAATTAATAAATACCAATCCACACAAATATAATTAATAAATACCAATCCACACCAACATAATTAATAAATACCAATCCACACAAATATCATTAATAAATACCAATCAACACAAATATAATTATAAATACCAATCAACACAAATATAATTATAAATACCAATCCACACCAACATAATTAATAAATACCAATCAACACAAATATAATTACAAATACCAATCCACACCAACATAATTAATAAATACCAATCCGCACAAACATAATTAATAAATACCAATCCACACAAATATCATTAATAAATACCAATCAACACAAATATAATTATAAATACCAATCAACACAAATATAATTATAAATACCAATCCACACCAACATAATTAATAAATACCAATCCACACAAATATAATTAATAAGTACCAATCAACACTAATATAATTATAAATACCAATCAACACAAATATAATTAATAAATACCAATCCACACCAACATAATTAATAAATACCAATCAACACCAACATAATTAATAAATACCAATCCACACAAATATAATTAATAAATACCAATCAACACAAATATAATTATAAATACCAATCCACACCAACATAATTAATAAATACCAATCCGCACAAACATAATTATAAATACCAATCAACACAAATATAATTATAAATACCAATCCACACCAACATAATTAATAAATACCAATCCACACAAATATAATTCATAAATACCAATCAACACAAATATAATTATAAATACCAATCCACACAAATATAATTAATAAATACCAATCCACACCAACATAATTAATAAATACCAATCCGCACAAATATAAATATAAATACCAATCCACACAAATATAATTAATAAATACCAATCAACACAAATATAATTATAAATACCAATCCACACCAACATAATTAATAAATACCAATCCGCACAAACATAATTAATAAATACCAATCAACACAAATATAATTCTAAATACCAATCAACACCAACATAATTAATAAATACCAATCCACACAAATATAATTAATAAATACCAATCAACACAAATATAATTATAAATACCAATCCACACCAACATAATTATAAATACCAATCCACACAAATATAATTAATAAATACCAATCAACACAAATATAAATATAAATACCAATCCACACCAACATAATTATAAATACCGATCCACACAAATATAATTATAAATACCAATCCACACCAACATAATTAATAAATACCAATCCGCACAAACATAATTAATAAATACCAATCAACACAAATATAATTATAAATACCAATCAACACCAACATAATTAATAAATACCAATCCACACAAATATAATTAATAAATACCAATCAACACAAATATAATTATAAATACCAATCCACACCAACATAATTATAAATACCAATCCACACAAATATAATTAATAAATACCAATCAACACAAATATAATTATAAATACCAATCCACACCAACATAATTATAAATACCAATCCACACAAATATAATTAATAAATACCAATCAACACAAATATAAATATAAATACCAATCCACACCAACATAATTATAAATACCAATCCACACAAATATAATTATAAATACCAATCCACACCAACATAATTAATAAATACCAATCAACACAAATATAATTATAAATACCAATCAACACCAACATAATTAATAAATACCAATCCACACAAATATAATTAATAAATACCAATCAACACAAATATAATTATAAATACCAATCCACACCAACATAATTATAAATACCAATCCACACAAATATAATTAATAAATACCAATCCACACCAACATAATTAATAAATGCCAATCCACACAAATATAATTAATAAATACCAATCAACACAAATATAATTATAAATACCAATCAACACAAATATAATTAATAAATACCAATCCACACCAACATAATTAATAAATACCAATCCACACAAATATAATTAATAAATGCCAATCAACACCAACATAATTAATAAATACCAATCAACACAAATATAATTATAAATACCAATCCACACCAACATAATTAATAAATACCAATCAACACAAATATAATTATAAATACCAATCCACACCAACATAATTAATAAATACCAATCCACACAAATATAATTAATAAATACCAATCAACACAAATATAATTATAAATACCAATTCACACCAACATAATTAATAAATACCAATCCGCACAAACATAATTAATAAATACCAATCCACACAAATATAATTATAAATACCAATCAACACCAACATAATTAATAAATACCAATCCACACAAATATAATTAATAAATACCAATCAACACAAATATAATTATAAATACCAATCCACACCAACATAATTATAAATACCATTCCACACAAATATAATTAATAAATACCAATCAACACAAATATAAATATAAATACCAATCCACACCAACATAATTATAAATACCAATCCACACAAATATAATTATAAATACCAATCCACACCAACATAATTAATAAATACCAATCAACACAAATATAATTATAAATACCAAACAACACCAACATAATTAATAAATACCAATCCACAGAAATATAATTAATAAATACCAATCCACACAAATATAATTAATAAATACCAATCAACACAAATATAATTATAAATACCAATCCACACCAACATAATTATAAATACCAATCCACACAAATATAATTAATAAATACCAATCCACACCAACATAATTAATAAATACCAATCCGCACAAACATAATTAATAAATACCAATCAACACAAATATAATTATAAATACCAATCAACACCAACATAATTAATAAATACCAATCCACACAAATATAATTAATAAATACCAATCAACACAAATATAATTATAAATACCAATCCAAACCAACATAATTAATAAATACCAATCCGCACAAACATAATTAATAAATACCAATCAACACAAATATAATTATAAATACCAATCAACACCAACATAATTAATAAATACCAATCCACACAAATATAATTAATAAATACCAGTCAACACAAATATAATTATAAATACCAATCCACACCAACATAATTATAAATACCAATCCACACAAATATAATTAATAAATACCAATCAATACAAATATAAATATAAATACCAATCCACACCAACATAATTATAAATACCAATCCACACAAATATAATTATAAATACCAATCCACACCAACATAATAAATAAATACCAATCCGCACAAACATGATTAATAAATACCAATCAACACAAATATAATTATAAATACTAATCAACACCAACATAATTAATAAATACCAATCCACACAAATATAATTAATAAATACCAATCAACACAAATATAATTATAAATACCAATCCACACCAACATAATTATAAATACCAATCCACACAAATATAATTAATAAATACCAATCCACACCAACATAATTAATAAATGCCAATCCACACAAATATAATTAATAAATACCAATCAACACAAATATAATTATAAATACCAATCAACACAAATATAATTAATAAATACCAATCCACACCAACATAATTAATAAACACCAATCCACACAAATATAATTAATAAATACCAATCAACACCAACATAATTAATAAATACCAATCAACACAAATATAATTATAAATACCAATCCACACGAACATAATTAATAAATACCAATCAAAACAAATATAATTATAAATACCAATCCACACCAACATAATTAATAAATACCAATCCGCACAAACATAATTAATAAATACCAATCCACACAAATATCATTAATAAATACCAATCAACACAAATATAATTATAAATACCAATCCACACCAACATAATTAATAAATACCAATCCGCACAAACATAATTAATAAATACCAATCCACACAAATATAATTAATAAATACCAATCCGCACAAACATAATTAATAAATACCAATCAACACAAATATAATTAATAAATACCAATCCACACAAATATAATTAATAAATACCAATCAGCACAAATATAATTATAAATACCAATCCACACCAACATAATTAATAAATACCAATCCACACCAATATAATTATAAATACCAATCCACACAAATACAATTATAAATACCAATCCACACCAACATAATTAATAAATACCAATCCACACAAACATAATTAATAAATACCAATCAACACAAATATAATTAATAAATACCAATCAACACAAATATAATTATAAATACCAATCCACACCAACATAATTAATAAATACCAATCCACACAAATATAATTAATATATACCAATCCACACCAACATAATTAATAAATACCAATCAACACAAATATAATTAATAAATACCAATCCACACCAACATAATTAATAAATACCAATCCACACAAATATAATTAATATATACCAATCCACACCAACATAATTAATAAATACCAATCAACACAAATATAATTAATAAATACCAATCAGCACAAATATAATTATAAATACCAATCCACACCAACATAATTAATAAATACCAATCCACACCAATATAATTATAAATACCAATCCACACCAAAATAATTAATAAATACCAATCCACACAAATATAATTAATATATACCAATCCACACCAACATAATTAATAAAAACCAATCAACACAAATATAATTAATAAATACCAATCCACACCAACATAATTAATAAATACCAATCCACACCGAAATAATTAATAAATACCAATCCGCACAAACATAATTAATAAATACCAATCCACACAAATATAATTAATAAATACCAATCCGCACAAACATAATTAATAAATACCAATCAACACAAATATAATAATAAATACCAATCCACACCGACATAATTAATAAATACCAATCCGCACAAACATAATTAATAAATACCAATCCACACAAATATAATTAATAAATACCAATCCGCACAAACATAATTAATAAATACCAATCAACACAAATATAATTATAAATACCAATCCACACCGACATAATTAATAAATACCAATCCGCACAAACATAATTAATAAATACCAATCCACACAAATATAATTAATAAATACCAATCCGCACAAACATAATTATAAATACCAATCAACACAAATATAATTATAAATACCAACCCACACCAACATAATTAATCAATACCAATCCACACAAATATAATTCATAAATACCAATCAACACAAATATAATTATAAATACCAATCCACACAAATATAATTAATAAATACCAATCCACACCAACATAATTAATAAATACCAATCCGCACAAATATAAATATAAATACCAATCCACACAAATATAATTAATAAATACCAATCAACACAAATATAATTATAAATACCAATCCACACCAACATTATTAATAAATACCAATCCGCACAAACATAATTAATAAATACCAATCAACACAAATATAATTATAAATACCAATCAACACCAACATAATTAATAAATACCAATCCACACAAATATAATTAATAAATACCAATCAACACAAATATAATTATAAATACCAATCCACACCAACATAATTATAAATACCAATCCACACAAATATAATTAATAAATACCAATCAACACAAATATAAATATAAATACCAATCCACACCAACATAATTATAAATACCAATCCACACAAATATAATTACAAATACCAATCCACACCAACATAATTAATAAATACCAATCCGCACAAACATAATTAATAAATACCAATCAACACAAATATAATTATAAATACCAATCAACACAAACATAATTAATAAATACCAATCCACACAAATATAATTAATAAATACCAATCAACACAAATATAATTATAAATACCAATCCACACCAACATAATTATAAATACCAATCCACACAAATATAATTAATAAATACCAATCCACACCAACATAATTAATAAATGCCAATCCACACAAATATAATTAATAAATACCAATCAACACAAATATAATTATAAATACCAATCAACACAAATATAATTAATAAATACCAATCCACACCAACATAATTAATAAATACCAATCCACACAAATATAATTAATAAATGCCAATCAACACCAACATAATTAATAAATACCAATCAACACAAATATAATTATAAATACCAATCCACACCAACATAATTAATAAATACCAATCAACACAAATATAATTATAAATACCAATCCACACCAACATAATTAATAAATACCAATCCACACAAATATAATTAATAAATACCAATCAACACAAATATAAATACCAATTCACACCAACATAATTAATAAATACCAATCCGCACAAACATAATTAATAAATACCAATCAACACAAATATAATTATAAATACCAATCAACACCAACATAATTAATAAATACCAATCCACACAAATATAATTAATAAATACCAATCAACACAAATATAATTATAAATACCAATCCACACCAACATAATTATAAATACCAATCCACACAAATATAATTAATAAATACCAATCAACACAAATATAAATATAAATACCAATCCACACCAACATAATTATAAATACCAATCCACACAAATATAATTATAAATACCAATCCACACCAACATAATTAATAAATACCAATCCGCACAAACATAATTAATAAATACCAATCAACACAAATATAATTATAAATACCAATCCACACCAACATAATTAATAAATACCAATCCGCACAAACATAATTAATAAATACCAATCCACACAAATATCATTAATAAATACCAATCAACACAAATATAATTATAAATACCAATCAACACAAATATAATTATAAATACCAATCCACACCAACATAATTAATAAATACCAATCCGCACAAACATAATTAATAAATACCAATCCACACAAATATAATTAATAAATACCAATCCGCACCAACATAATTAATAAATACCAATCAACACAAATATAATTAATAAATACCAATCCACACAAATATAATTAATAAATACCAATCAGCACAAATATAATTATAAATACCAATCCACACCAACATAATTAATAAATACCAATCCACACCAATATAATTATAAATACCAATCCACACAAATACAATTATAAATACCAATCCACACCAACATAATTAATAAATACCAATCAACACAAACATAATTAATAAATACCAATCAACACAAATATAATTAATAAATACCAATCAACACAAATATAATTATAAATACCAATCCACACCAACATAATTAATAAATACCAATCCACACAAATATAATTAATATATACCAATCCACACCAACACAATTAATAAATACCAATCAACACAAATATAATTAATAAATACCAATCCACACCAACATAATTAATAAATACCAATCCACACAAATATAATTAATATATACCAATCCACACCAACATAATTAATAAATACCAATCAACACAAATATAATTAATAAATACCAATCAGCACAAATATAATTATAAATACCAATCCACACCAACATAATTAATAAATACCAATCCACACAAATATAATTATAAATACCAATCCACACCAACATAATTAATAAATACCAATCCACACAAATATAATTAATATATACCAATCCACACCAACATAATTCATAAATACCAATCAACACAAATATAATTAATAAATACCTATCCACACCAACATAATTAATAAATACCAATCCACACTGACATAATAAATAAATACCAATCCGCACAAACATAATTAATAAATACCAATCCACACAAATATAATTAATAAATACCAATCCGCACAAACATAATTAATAAATACCAATCAACACAAATATAATTATAAATACCAATCCACACCGACATAATTAATAAATACCAATCCGCACAAACATAATTAATAAATACCAATCCACACAAATATAATTAATAAAAAACAATCCGCACAAACATAATTATAAATACCAATCAACACAAATATAATTATAAATACCAATCCACACCAACATAATTAATAAATACCAATCCACACAAATATAATTCATAAATACCAATCAACACAAATATAATTATAAATACCAATCCACACAAATATAATTAATAAATACCAATCCACACCAACATAATTAATAAATACCAATCCGCACAAATATAAATATAAATACCAATCCACACAAATATAATTAATAAATACCAATCAACACAAATATAATTATAAATACCAATCCACACCAACATAATTAATAAATACCAATCCGCACAAACATAATTAATAAATACAAATCCACACAAATATAATTAATAAATACAAATCCGCACAAACATAATTAATAAATACCAATCAACACAAATATAATTAATAAATACCAATCCACACAAATATAATTAATAAATACCAATCAGCACAAATATAATTATAAATACCAATCCACACCAACATAATTAATAAATACCAATCCACACCAATATAATTAGAAATACCAATCCACACAAATACAATTATAAATACCAATCCACACTAACATAATTAATAAATACCAATCAACACAAACATAATTAATAAATACCAATCAACACAAATATAATTAATAAATACCAATCCACACCAACATAATTAATAAATACCAATCCACACAAATATAATTAATATATACCAATCCACACCAACATAATTAATAAATACCAATCAACACAAATATAATTAATAAATACCAATCCACACCAACATAATTAATAAATACCAATCCACACAAATATAATTAATATATACCAATCCACACCAACATAATTAATAAATACCAATCAACACAAATATAATTAATAAATACCAATCAGCACATATTTAATTATAAATACCAATCCACACCAACATAATTAATAAATACCAATCCACACAAATATAATTAATAAATACCAATCAACACAAATATAATTATAAATACCAATCCACACCAACATAATTAATAAATACCAATCCGCACAAACATAATTAATAAATACAAATCCACACAAATATAATTAATAAATACAAATCCGCACAAACATAATTAATAAATACCAATCAACACAAATATAATTAATAAATACCAATCCACACAAATATAATTAATAAATACCAATCAGCACAAATATAATTATAAATACCAATCCACACCAACATAATTAATAAATACCAATCCACACCAATATAATTAGAAATACCAATCCACACAAATACAATTATAAATACCAATCCACACTAACATAATTAATAAATACCAATCAACACAAACATAATTAATAAATACCAATCAACACAAATATAATTAATAAATACCAATCCACACCAACATAATTAATAAATACCAATCCACACAAATATAATTAATATATACCAATCCACACCAACATAATTAATAAATACCAATCAACACAAATATAATTAATAAATACCAATCCACACCAACATAATTAATAAATACCAATCCACACAAATATAATTAATATATACCAATCCACACAAATATAATTAATATATACCAATCCACACCAACATAATTAATAAATACCAATCAACACAAATATAATTAATAAATACCAATCCACACCAACATAATTAATAAATACCAATCCACACAAATATAATTAATATATACCAATCCACACCAACATAATTAATAAATACCAATCCACACAAATATAATTAATATATACCAATCCACACAAATATAATTAATATATACCAATCCACACCAACATAATTAATAAATACCAATCAACACAAATATAATTAATAAATACCAATCAGCACATATTTAATTATAAATACCAATCCACACCAACATAATTAATAAATACCAATCAACACAAATATAATTATAAATACCAATCCACACCAATATAATTATAAATACCAATCCACACCAACATAATTAATAAATACCAATCCACACAAATATAATTAATATATACCAATCCACACCAACATAATTAATAAATACCAATCAACACAAATATAATTAATAAATACCAATCCACACCAACATAATTAATAAATACCAATCCACACCGACATAATTAATAAATACCAATCCGCACAAACATAATTAATAAATACCAATCCACACAAATATAATTAATAAATACCAATACGCACAAACATAATTAATAAATACCAATCAACACAAATATAATTATAAATACCAATCCACACCGACATAATTAATAAATACCAATCCGCACAAACATAATTAATAAATACCAATCCACACAAATATAATTAATAAATACCAATCCGCACAAACATAATTATAAATACCAATCAACACAAATATAATTATAAATACCAATCCACACCAACATAATTAATAAATACCAATCCACACAAATATAATTCATAAATACCAATCAACACAAATATAATTATAAATACCAATCCACACAAATATAATTAATAAATACCAATCCACACCAACATAATTAATAAATACCAATCCGCACAAATATAAATATAAATACCAATCCACACAAATATAATTAATCAATACCAATCAACACAAATATAATTATAAATACCATCCACATCAACATTATTAATAAATACCAATCCGCACAAACATAATTAATAAATACCAATCAACACAAATATAATTATAAATACCAATCAACACCAACATAATTAATAAATACCAATCCACACAAATATAATTAATAAATACCAATCAACAAAAATATAATTATAAATACCAATCCACACCAACATAATTATAAATACCAATCCACACAAATATAATTAATAAATACCAATCAACACAAATATAAATATAAATACCAATCCACACCAACATAATTATAAATACCAATCCACACAAATATAATTATAAATACCAATCCACACCAACATAATTAATAAATACCAATCCGCACAAACATAATTAATAAATACCAATCAACACAAATATAATTATAAATACCAATCCACACCAACATAATTAATAAATACCAATCCACACAAATATAATTCATGAATACCAATCAACACAAATATAATTATAAATACCAATCCACACAAATATAATTAATAAATACCAATCCACACCAACATAATTAATAAATACCAATCCGCACAAATATAAATATAAATACCAATCCACACAAATATAATTAATCAATACCAATCAACACAAATATAATTATAAATACCATCCACATCAACATTATTAATAAATACCAATCCGCACAAACATAATTAATAAATACCAATCAACACAAATATAATTATAAATACCAATCAACACCAACATAATTAATAAATACCAATCCACACAAATATAATTAATAAATACCAATCAACAAAAATATAATTATAAATACCAATCCACACCAACATAATTATAAATACCAATCCACACAAATATAATTAATAAATACCAATCAACACAAATATAAATATAAATACCAATCCACACCAACATAATTATAAATACCAATCCACACAAATATAATTATAAATACCAATCCACACCAACATAATTAATAAATACCAATCCGCACAAACATAATTAATAAATACCAATCAACACAAATATAATTATAAATACCAATCAACACCAACATAATTAATAAATACCAATCCACACAAATATAATTAATAAATACCAATCAACACAAATATAATTATAAATACCAATCCACACCAACATAATTATAAATACCAATCCACACAAATATAATTAATAAATACCAATCCACACCAAAATAATTAATAAATACCAATCCACACAAATATAATTAATAAATACCAATCAACACAAATATAATTATAAATACCAATTCACACCAACATAATTAATAAATACCAATCCGCACAAACATAATTAATAAATACCAATCAACACAAATATAATTATAAATACCAATCAACACCAACATAATTAATAAATACCAATCCACACAAATATAATTAATAAATACCAATCAACACAAATATAATTATAAATACCAATCCACACCAACATAATTATAAATACCAATCCACACAAATATAATTAATAAATACCAATCCACACAAATATAATTAATAAATACCAATCAACACAAATATAAATATAAATACCAATCCACACCAACGTAATTATAAATACCAATCCACACAAATTTAATTATAAATACCAATCCACACCAACATAATTAATAAATACCAATCCGCACAAACATAATTAATAAATACCAATCAACACAAATATAATTATAAATACCAATCAACACCAACATAATTAATAAATACCAATCCACACAAATATAATTAATAAATACCAATCAACACAAATATAATTATAAATACCAATCCACACCAACATAATTATAAATACCAATCCACACAAATATAATTAATAAATACCAATCCACACCAACATAATTAATAAATACCAATCCGCACAAACATAATTAATAAATACCAATCAACACAAATATAATTATAAATACCAATCAACACCAACATAATTAATAAATACCAATCCACACAAATATAATTAATAAATACCAATCAACACAAATATAATTATAAATACCAATCCACACCAACATAATTAATAAATACCAATCCGCACAAACATAATTAATAAATACCAATCAACACAAATATAATTCTAAATACCAATCAACACCAACATAATTAATAAATACCAATCCACACAAATATAATTAATAAATACCAGTCAACACAAATATAATTATAAATACCAATCCACACCAACATAATTATAAATACCAATCCACACAAATATAATTAATAAATACCAATCAACACAAATATAAATATAAATACCAATCCACACCAACATAATTATAAATACCAATCCACACAAATATAATTATAAATAGCAATCCACACCAACATAATTAATAAATACCAATCCGCACAAACATAATTAATAAATACCAATCAACACAAATATAATTATAAATACCAATCAACACAAATATAATTAATAAATACCAATCCACACCAACATAATTAATAAATACCAATCCACACAAATATAATTAATAAATAACAATCCACACAAATATAATTAATAAATACCAATCAACACAAATATAATTATAAATACCAATCCACACCAACATAATTATAAATACCAATCCACACAAATATAATTAATAAATACCAATCCTCACCAACATAATTAATAAATGCCAATCAACACAAATATAATTAATAAATACCAATCAACACAAATATAATTATAAATACCAATCAACACAAATATAATTAATAAATACCAATCCACACCAACATAATTAATAAATACCAATCCACACAAATATAATTAATAAATACCAATCAACACAAACATAATTAATAAATACCAATCAACACAAATATAATTATAAATACCAATTCACACCAACATAATTAATAAATACCAATCAACACAAATATAATTATAAATACCAATCCACACCAACATAATTAATAAATACCAATCCACACAAATATAATTAATAAATACCAATCAACACAAATATAATTATAAATACCAATTCACACCAACATAATTAATAAATACCAATCCGCACAAACATAATTAATAAATACCAATCAACACAAATATAATTATAAATACCAATCCACACCAACATAATTAATAAATACCAATCCGCACAAACATAATTAATAAATACCAATCCACACAAATATCATTAATAAATACCAATCAACACAAATATAATTATAAATACCAATCAACACAAATATAATTATAAATACCAATCCACACCAACATAATTAATAAATACCAATCCGCACAAACATAATTAATAAATACCAATCCACACAAATATAATTAATAAATACCAATCCGCACAAACATAATTAATAAATACCAATCAACACAAATATAATTAATAAATACCAATCCACACAAATATAATTAATAAATACCAATCAGCACAAATATAATTATAAATACCAATCCACACCAACATAATTAATAAATACCAATCCACACCAATATAATTATAAATACCAATCCACACCAACATAATTAATAAATACCAATCAACACAAATATAATTAATAAATACCAATCAACACAAATATAATTATAAATACCAATCCACACCAACATAATTAATAAATACCAATCCACACAAATATAATTAATATATACCAATCCACACCAACATAATTAATAAATACCAATCAACACAAATATAATTAATAAATACCAATCCACACCAACATAATTAATAAATACCAATCCACACAAATATAATTAATAGATACCAATCCACACCAACATAATTAATAAATACCAATCAACACAAATATAATTAATAAATACCAATCAGCACAAATATAATTATAAATACCAATCCACACCAACATAATTAATAAATACCAATCCACACAAATATAATTAATATATACCAATCCACACCAACATAATTAATAAATACCAATCAACACAAATATAATTAATAAATACCAATCCACAGCAACATAATTAATAAATACCAATCCACACCGACATAATTAATAAATACCAATCCGCACAAACATAATTAATAAATACCAATCCACACAAATATAATTAATAAATACCAATCCGCACAAACATAATTAATAAATACCAATCAACACAAATATAATTAATAAATACCAATCAGCACAAATATAATTATAAATACCAATCCACACCAATATAATTAATAAATACCAATCCACACCAATATAATTATAAATACCAATCCACACAAATACAATTATAAATACCAATCCACACCAACATAATTAATAAATACCAATCAACACAAACATAATTAATAAATACCAATCAACACAAATATAATTAATAAATACCAATCAACACAAATATAATTATAAATACCAATCCACACCAACATAATTAATAAATACCAATCCGCACAAACATAATTAATAAATACCAATCCACACAAATATAATTAATAAATACCAATCCGCACAAACATAATTAATAAATACCAATCAACACAAATATAATTAATAAATACCAATCCACACAAATATAATTAATAAATACCAATCAGCACAAATATAATTATAAATACCAATCCACACCAACATAATTAATAAATACCAATCCACACCAATATAATTATAAATACCAATCCACACAAATACAATTATAAATACCAATCCACACCAACATAATTAATAAATACCAATCAACACAAACATAATTAATAAATACCAATCAACACAAATATAATTAATAAATACCAATCCACACAAATATAATTATAAATACCAATCCACACCAACATAATTAATAAATACCAATCCACACAAATATAATTAATATATACCAATCCACACCAACATAATTAATAAATACCAATCAACACAAATATAATTAATAAATACCAATCCACACCAACATAATTAATAAATACCAATCCACACAAATATAATTAATATATACCAATCCACACCAACATAATTAATAAATACCAATCAACACAAATATAATTAATAAATACCAATCAGCACAAATATAATTATAAATACCAATCCACACCAACATAATTAATAAATACCAATCCACACCAATATAATTATAAATACCAATCCACACCAACATAATTAATAAATACCAATCATCACAAATATAATTAATATATACCAATCCACACCAACATAATTAATAAATACCAATGAACACAAATATAATTAATAAATACCAATCCACACCAACATAATTAATAAATACCAATCCACACCGACATAATTAATAAATAACAATCAACACAAATATAATTATAAATACCAATCCACACCAACATAATTAATAAATACCAATCCACACAAATATAATTAATAAATACCAATCCACACCAACATATTTAATAAATGCCAATCCACACAAATATAAATAATAAATACCAATCAACACAAATATAATTATAAATACCAATCCACACCAACATAATTAATAAATAGCAATCCACACAAATATAATTAATAAATACCAATCAACACAAATATAATTATAAATACCAATCCACACCAACATAATTAATAAATACCAATCAACACAAATATAATTATAAATACCAATCAACACCAACATAATTAATAAATACCAATCCACACAAATATAATTAATAAATACCAATCAACACAAATATAATTATAAATACCAATCCACACCAACATAATGATAAATACCAATCAGCACAAATATAATTATAAATACCAATCCACACCAACATAATTAATAAATACCAATCCACACAAATATAATTAATATATACCAATCCACACCAACATAATTAATAAATACCAATAAACACAAATATAATTAATAAATACCAATCCACAGCAACATAATTAATAAATACCAATCCACACCGACATAATTAATAAATACCAATCCGCACAAACATAATTAATAAATACCAATCCACACAAATATAATTAATAAATACCAATCCGCACAAACATAATTAATAAATACCAATCAACACAAATATAATTAATAAATACCAATCCACACAAATATAATTAATAAATACCAATCAGCACAAATATAATTATAAATACCAATCCACACCAATATAATTAATAAATACCAATCCACACCAATATAATTATAAATACCAATCCACACAAATACAATTATAAATACCAATCCACACCAACATAATTAATAAATACCAATCAACACAAACATAATTAATAAATACCAATCAACACAAATATAATTAATAAATACCAATCAACACAAATATAATTATAAATACCAATCCACACCAACATAATTAATAAATACCAATCCGCACAAACATAATTAATAAATACCAATCCACACAAATATAATTAATAAATACCAATCCGCACAAACATAATTAATAAATACCAATCAACACAAATATAATTAATAAATACCAATCCACACAAATATAATTAATAAATACCAATCAGCACAAATATAATTATAAATACCAATCCACACCAACATAATTAATAAATACCAATCCACACCAATATAATTATAAATACCAATCCACACAAATACAATTATAAATACCAATCCACACCAACATAATTAATAAATACCAATCAACACAAACATAATTAATAAATACCAATCAACACAAATATAATTAATAAATACCAATCAACACAAATATAATTATAAATACCAATCCACACCAACATAATTAATAAATACCAATCCACACAAATATAATTAATATATACCAATCCACACCAACATAATTAATAAATACCAATCAACACAAATATAATTAATAAATACCAATCCACACCAACATAATTAATAAATACCAATCCACACAAATATAATTAATATATACCAATCCACACCAACATAATTAATAAATACCAATCAACACAAATATAATTAATAAATACCAATCAGCACAAATATAATTATAAATACCAATCCACACCAACATAATTAATAAATACCAATCCACACCAATATAATTATAAATACCAATCCACACCAACATAATTAATAAATACCAATCATCACAAATATAATTAATATATACCAATCCACACCAACATAATTAATAAATACCAATGAACACAAATATAATTAATAAATACCAATCCACACCAACATAATTAATAAATACCAATCCACACCGACATAATTAATAAATAACAATCAACACAAATATAATTATAAATACCAATCCACACCAACATAATTAATAAATACCAATCCACACAAATATAATTAATAAATACCAATCCACACCAACATATTTAATAAATGCCAATCCACACAAATATAAATAATAAATACCAATCAACACAAATATAATTATAAATACCAATCCACACCAACATAATTAATAAATAGCAATCCACACAAATATAATTAATAAATACCAATCAACACAAATATAATTATAAATACCAATCCACACCAACATAATTAATAAATACCAATCAACACAAATATAATTATAAATACCAATCAACACCAACATAATTAATAAATACCAATCCACACAAATATAATTAATAAATACCAATCAACACAAATATAATTATAAATACCAATCCACACCAACATAATGATAAATACCAATCCACACAAATATAATTAATAAATACCAATCCACACCAACATAATTAATAAATGCCAATCCACACAAATATAATTAATAAATACCAATCAACACAAATATAATTATAAATACCAATCAACACAAATATAATTAATAAATACCAATCCACACCAACATAATTAATAAATACCAATCCACACAAATATAATTAATAAATGCCAATCAACACCAACATAATTAATAAATACCAATCAACACAAATATAATTATAAATACCAATCCACACCAACATAATTAATAAATACCGATCAACACAAATATAATTATAAATACCAATCCACACCAACATAATTAATAAATACCAATCCACACAAATATAATTAATAAATACCAATCAACACAAATATAATTATAAATACCAATTCACACCAACATAATTAATAAATACCAATCCGCACAAACATAATTAATAAATACCAATCAACACAAATATAATAATAAATACCAATCAACACCAACATAATTAATAAATACCAATCCACACAAATATAATTAATAAATACCAATCAACACAAATATAATTATAAATACCAATCCACACCAACATAATTATAAATACCAATCCACACAAATATAATTAATAAATACCAATCCACACAAATATAATTAATAAATACCAATCAACACAAATATAAATATAAATACCAATCCACACCAACATAATTATAAATACCAATCCACACAAATATAATTAATAAATACCAATCCACACAAATATAATTAATAAATACCAATCAACACAAATATAATTATAAATACCAATCAACACAAATATAATTAATAAATACCAATCCACACCAACATAATTAATAAATACCAATCAACACAAATATAATTATAAATACCAATCAACACCAACATAATTAATAAATACCAATCCACACAAATATAATTAATAAATACCAATCCACACAAATATAATTAATAAATACCAATCAACACAAATATAATTATAAATACCAATCCACACCAACATAATTAATAAATACCAATCCACACAAATATAATTAATAAATACCAATCAACACAAATATAATTATAAATACCAATTCACACCAACATAATTAATAAATACCAATCCGCACAAACATAATTAATAAATACCAATCAACACAAATATAATAATAAATACCAATCAACACCAACATAATTAATAAATACCAATCCACACAAATATAATTAATAAATACCAATCAACACAAATATAATTATAAATACCAATCCACACCAACATAATTATAAATACCAATCCACACAAATATAATTAATAAATACCAATCCACACAAATATAATTAATAAATACCAATCAACACAAATATAAATATAAATACCAATCCACACCAACATAATTATAAATACCAATCCACACAAATTTAATTATAAATACCAATCCACACCAACATAATTAATAAATACCAATCCGCACAAACATAATTAATAAATACCAATCAACACAAATATAATTATAAATACCAATCAACACCAACATAATTAATAAATACCAATCCACACAAATATAATTAATAAATACCAATCAACACAAATATAATTATAAATACCAATCCACACCAACATAATTATAAATACCAATCCACACAAATATAATTAATAAATACCAATCCACACCAACATAATTAATAAATACCAATCCGCACAAACATAATTAATAAATACCAATCAACACAAATATAATTATAAATACCAATCAACACCAACATAATTAATAAATACCAATCCACACAAATATAATTAATAAATACCAATCAACACAAATATAATTATAAATACCAATCCACACCAACATAATTAATAAATACCAATCCGCACAAACATAATTAATAAATACCAATCAACACAAATATAATTCTAAATACCAATCAACACCAACATAATTAATAAATACCAATCCACACAAATATAATTAATAAATACCAGTCAACACAAATATAATTATAAATACCAATCCACACCAACATAATTATAAATACCAATCCACACAAATATAATTAATAAATACCAATCAACACAAATATAAATATAAATACCAATCCACACCAACATAATTATAAATACCAATCCACACAAATATAATTATAAATACCAATCCACACCAACATAATTAATAAATACCAATACGCACAAACATAATTAATAAATACCAATCAACACAAATATAATTATAAATACCAATCAACACCAACATAATTAATAAATACCAATCCACACAAATATAATTAATAAATACCAATCAACACAAATATAATTATAAATACCAATCCACACCAACATAATTATAAATACCAATCCACACAAATATAATTAATAAATACCAATCCTCACCAACATAATTAATAAATGCCAATCCACACAAATATAATTAATAAATACCAATCAACACAAATATAATTATAAATACCAATCAACACAAATATAATTAATAAATACCAATCCACACCAACATAATTAATAAATACCAATCCACACAAATATAATTAATAAATACCAATCAACACCAACATAATTAATAAATACCAATCAACACAAATATAATTATAAATACCAATCCACACCAACATAATTAATAAATACCAATCAACACAAATATAATTATAAATACCAATCCACACCAACATAATTAATAAATACCAATCCACACAAATATAATTAATAAATACCAATCAACACAAATATAATTATAAATACCAATTCACACCAACATAATTAATAAATACCAATCAACACAAATATAATTAATAAATACCAATCAGCACAAATATAATTATAAATACCAATCCACACCAACATAATTAATAAATACCAATCCACACAAATATAATTAATATATACCAATCCACACCAACATAATTAATAAATACCAATCAACACAAATATAATTAATAAATACCAATCCACACCAACATAATTAATAAATACCAATCCACACCGACATAATTAATAAATACCAATCCGCACAAACATAATTAATAAATACCAATCCGCACAAATATAATTAATAAATACCAATCCGCACAAACATAATTAATAAATACCAATCAACACAAATATAATTAATAAATACCAATCCACACAAATATAATTAATAAATACCAATCAGCACAAATATAATTATAAATACCAATCCACACCAATATAATTAATAAATACCAATCCACACCAATATAATTATAAATACCAATCCACACAAATACAATTATAAATACCAATCCACACCAACATAATTAATAAATACCAATCAACACAAACATAATTAATAAATACCAATCCACACAAATATAATTAATAAATACCAATCAACACAAATATAATTATAAATACCAATTCACACCAACATAATTAATAAATACCAATCCGCACAAACATAATTAATAAATACCAATCAACACAAATATAATTATAAATACCAATCCACACCAACATAATTAATAAATACCAATCCGCACAAACATAATTAATAAATACCAATCCACACAAATATCATTAATAAATACCAATCAACACAAATATAATTATAAATACCAATCCACACCAACATAATTAATAAATACCAATCCGCACAAACATAATTAATAAATACCAATCCACACAAATATAATTAATAAATACCAATCCGCACAAACATAATTAATAAATACCAATCAACACAAATATAATTAATAAATACCAATCCACACAAATATAATTAATAAATACCAATCCACACAAACATAATTAATAAATACCAATCCGCACAAACATAATTAATAAATACCAATCAACACAAATATAATTATAAATACCAATCAACACCAACATAATTAATAAATACCAATCCACACAAATATAATTAATAAATACCAATCAACACAAATATAATAATAAATACCAATCCGCACAAACATAATTAATAAATACCAATCCGCACAAACATAATTAATAAATACCAATCAACACAAATATAATTATAAATACCAATCAACACCAACATAATTAATAAATACCAATCCACACAAATATAATTAATAAATACCAATCAACACAAATATAATTATAAATACCAATCCACACCAACATAATTATAAATACCAATCCACACAAATATAATTAATAAATACCAATCCACACCAACATAATTAATAAATACCAATCCGCACAAACATAATTAATAAATACCAATCAACACAAATATAATTATAAATACCAATCAACACCAACATAATTAATAAATACCAATCCACACAAATATAATTAATAAATACCAATCAACACAAATATAATTATAAATACCAATCCACACCAACATAATTAATAAATACCAATCCGCACAAACATAATTAATAAATACCAATCAACACAAATATAATTCTAAATACCAATCAACACCAACATAATTAATAAATACCAATCCACACAAATATAATTAATAAATACCAGTCAACACAAATATAATTATAAATACCAATCCACACCAACATAATTATAAATACCAATCCACACAAATATAATTAATAAATACCAATCAACACAAATATAAATATAAATACCAATCCACACCAACATAATTATAAATACCAATCCACACAAATATAATTATAAATACCAATCCACACCAACATAATTAATAAATACCAATACGCACAAACATAATTAATAAATACCAATCAACACAAATATAATTATAAATACCAATCAACACCAACATAATTAATAAATACCAATCCACACAAATATAATTAATAAATACCAATCAACACAAATATAATTATAAATACCAATCCACACCAACATAATTATAAATACCAATCCACACAAATATAATTAATAAATACCAATCCTCACCAACATAATTAATAAATGCCAATCCACACAAATATAATTAATAAATACCAATCAACACAAATATAATTATAAATACCAATCAACACAAATATAATTAATAAATACCAATCCACACCAACATAATTAATAAATACCAATCCACACAAATATAATTAATAAATACCAATCAACACCAACATAATTAATAAATACCAATCAACACAAATATAATTATAAATACCAATCCACACCAACATAATTAATAAATACCAATCAACACAAATATAATTATAAATACCAATCCACACCAACATAATTAATAAATACCAATCCACACAAATATAATTAATAAATACCAATCAACACAAATATAATTATAAATACCAATTCACACCAACATAATTAATAAATACCAATCAACACAAATATAATTAATAAATACCAATCAGCACAAATATAATTATAAATACCAATCCACACCAACATAATTAATAAATACCAATCCACACAAATATAATTAATATATACCAATCCACACCAACATAATTAATAAATACCAATCAACACAAATATAATTAATAAATACCAATCCACACCAACATAATTAATAAATACCAATCCACACCGACATAATTAATAAATACCAATCCGCACAAACATAATTAATAAATACCAATCCGCACAAATATAATTAATAAATACCAATCCGCACAAACATAATTAATAAATACCAATCAACACAAATATAATTAATAAATACCAATCCACACAAATATAATTAATAAATACCAATCAGCACAAATATAATTATAAATACCAATCCACACCAATATAATTAATAAATACCAATCCACACCAATATAATTATAAATACCAATCCACACAAATACAATTATAAATACCAATCCACACCAACATAATTAATAAATACCAATCAACACAAACATAATTAATAAATACCAATCCACACAAATATAATTAATAAATACCAATCAACACAAATATAATTATAAATACCAATTCACACCAACATAATTAATAAATACCAATCCGCACAAACATAATTAATAAATACCAATCAACACAAATATAATTATAAATACCAATCCACACCAACATAATTAATAAATACCAATCCGCACAAACATAATTAATAAATACCAATCCACACAAATATCATTAATAAATACCAATCAACACAAATATAATTATAAATACCAATCCACACCAACATAATTAATAAATACCAATCCGCACAAACATAATTAATAAATACCAATCCACACAAATATAATTAATAAATACCAATCCGCACAAACATAATTAATAAATACCAATCAACACAAATATAATTAATAAATACCAATCCACACAAATATAATTAATAAATACCAATCAGCACAAATATAATTATAAATACCAATCCACACCAACATAATTAATAAATACCAATCCACACCAATATAATTATAAATACCAATCCACACCAATATAATTATAAATACCAATCCACACCAACATAATTAATAAATACCAATCAACACAAACATAATTAATAAATACCAATCAACACAAATATAATTAATAAATACCAATCAACACAAATATAATTATAAATACCAATCCACACCAACATAATTAATAAATAAAAATCCACACAAATATAATTAATATATACCAATCCACACCAACATAATTAATAAATACCAATCAACACAAATATAATTAATAAATACCAATCCACACCAACATAATTAATAAATACCAATCCACACAAATATAATTAATAGATACCAATCCACACCAACATAATTAATAAATAACAATCAACACAAATATAATTAATAAATACCAATCAGCACAAATATAATTATAAATACCAATCCACACCAACATAATTAATAAATACCAATCCACACAAATATAATTAATATATACCAATCCACACCAACATAATTAATAAATACCAATCAACACAAATATAATTATAAATACCAATCCACACCAACATAATTAATAAATACCAATCCGCACAAACATAATTAATAAATACCAATCAACACAAATATAATTATAAATACCAATCAACACCAACATAATTAATAAATACCAATCCACACAAATATAATTAATAAATACCAATCAACACAAATATAATTATAAATACCAATCCACACCAACATAATTATAAATACCAATCCACACAAATATAATTAATAAATACCAATCCACACCAACATAATTAATAAATACCAATCCGCACAAACATAATTAATAAATACCAATCAACACAAATATAATTATAAATACCAATCAACACCAACATAATTAATAAATACCAATCCACACAAATATAATTAATAAATACCAATCAACACAAATATAATTATAAATACCAATCCACACCAACATAATTAATAAATACCAATCCGCACAAACATAATTAATAAATACCAATCAACACAAATATAATTCTAAATACCAATCAACACCAACATAATTAATAAATACCAATCCACACAAATATAATTAATAAATACCAGTCAACACAAATATAATTATAAATACCAATCCACACCAACATAATTATAAATACCAATCCACACAAATATAATTAATAAATACCAATCAACACAAATATAAATATAAATACCAATCCACACCAACATAATTATAAATACCAATCCACACAAATATAATTATAAATACCAATCCACACCAACATAATTAATAAATACCAATACGCACAAACATAATTAATAAATACCAATCAACACAA
Organism: Heterodontus francisci; assembly: GCF_036365525.1. Taxonomy (NCBI): domain Eukaryota; kingdom Metazoa; phylum Chordata; class Chondrichthyes; order Heterodontiformes; family Heterodontidae; genus Heterodontus; species Heterodontus francisci. The sequence goes on along the minus strand of NW_027140995.1, from coordinate 88,167 downwards.
ATATAATTATAAATACCAATCAACACCAACATAATTAATAAATACCAATCCACACAAATATAATTAATAAATACCAATCAACACAAATATAATTATAAATACCAATCCACACCAACATAATTATAAATACCAATCCACACAAATATAATTAATAAATACCAATCCTCACCAACATAATTAATAAATGCCAATCCACACAAATATAATTAATAAATACCAATCAACACAAATATAATTATAAATACCAATCAACACAAATATAATTAATAAATACCAATCCACACCAACATAATTAATAAATACCAATCCACACAAATATAATTAATAAATACCAATCAACACCAACATAATTAATAAATACCAATCAACACAAATATAATTATAAATACCAATCCACACCAACATAATTAATAAATACCAATCAACACAAATATAATTATAAATACCAATCCACACCAACATAATTAATAAATACCAATCCACACAAATATAATTAATAAATACCAATCAACACAAATATAATTATAAATACCAATTCACACCAACATAATTAATAAATACCAATCAACACAAATATAATTAATAAATACCAATCAGCACAAATATAATTATAAATACCAATCCACACCAACATAATTAATAAATACCAATCCACACAAATATAATTAATATATACCAATCCACACCAACATAATTAATAAATACCAATCAACACAAATATAATTAATAAATACCAATCCACACCAACATAATTAATAAATACCAATCCACACCGACATAATTAATAAATACCAATCCGCACAAACATAATTAATAAATACCAATCCGCACAAATATAATTAATAAATACCAATCCGCACAAACATAATTAATAAATACCAATCAACACAAATATAATTAATAAATACCAATCCACACAAATATAATTAATAAATACCAATCAGCACAAATATAATTATAAATACCAATCCACACCAATATAATTAATAAATACCAATCCACACCAATATAATTATAAATACCAATCCACACAAATACAATTATAAATACCAATCCACACCAACATAATTAATAAATACCAATCAACACAAACATAATTAATAAATACCAATCCACACAAATATAATTAATAAATACCAATCAACACAAATATAATTATAAATACCAATTCACACCAACATAATTAATAAATACCAATCCGCACAAACATAATTAATAAATACCAATCAACACAAATATAATTATAAATACCAATCCACACCAACATAATTAATAAATACCAATCCGCACAAACATAATTAATAAATACCAATCCACACAAATATCATTAATAAATACCAATCACCACAAATATAATTATAAATACCAATCCACACCAACATAATTAATAAATACCAATCCGCACAAACATAATTAATAAATACCAATCCACACAAATATAATTAATAAATACCAATCCGCACAAACATAATTAATAAATACCAATCAACACAAATATAATTAATAAATACCAATCCACACAAATATAATTAATAAATACCAATCAGCACAAATATAATTATAAATACCAATCCACACCAACATAATTAATAAATACCAATCCACACCAATATAATTATAAATACCAATCCACACCAATATAATTATAAATACCAATCCACACCAACATAATTAATAAATACCAATCAACACAAACATAATTAATAAATACCAATCAACACAAATATAATTAATAAATACCAATCAACACAAATATAATTATAAATACCAATCCACACCAACATAATTAATAAATAAAAATCCACACAAATATAATTAATATATACCAATCCACACCAACATAATTAATAAATACCAATCAACACAAATATAATTAATAAATACCAATCCACACCAACATAATTAATAAATACCAATCCACACAAATATAATTAATAGATACCAATCCACACCAACATAATTAATAAATAACAATCAACACAAATATAATTAATAAATACCAATCAGCACAAATATAATTATAAATACCAATCCACACCAACATAATTAATAAATACCAATCCACACAAATATAATTAATATATACCAATCCACACCAACATAATTAATAAATACCAATCAACACAAATATAATTAATAAATACCAATCCACACCAACATAATTAATAAATACCAATCCACACCGACATAATTAATAAATACCAATCCGCACAAACATAATTAATAAATACCAATCCGCACAAATATAATTAATAAATACCAATCCGCACAAACATAATTAATAAATACCAATCAACACAAATATAATTAATAAATACCAATCCACACAAATATAATTAATAAATACCAGTCAGCACAAATATAATTATAAATACCAATCCACACCAATATAATTAATAAATACCAATCCACACCAATATAATTATAAATACCAATCCACACAAATACAATTATAAATACCAATCCACACCAACATAATTAATAAATACCAATCAACACAAACATAATTAATAAATACCAATCAACACAAATATAATTAATAAATACCAATCAACACAAATATAATTATAAATACCAATCCACACCAACATAATTAATAAATACCAATCCGCACAAACATAATTAATAAATACCAATCCACACAAATATAATTAATAAATACCAATCCGCACAAACATAATTAATAAATACCAATCAACACAAATATAATTAATAAATACCAATCCACACAAATATAATTAATAAATACCAATCAGCACAAATATAATTATAAATACCAATCCACACCAATATAATTATAAATACCAATCCACACAAATACAATTATAAATACCAATCCACACCAACATAATTAATAAATACCAATCAACACAAACATAATTAATAAATACCAATCAACACAAATATAATTAATAAATACCAATCAACACAAATATAATTATAAATACCAATCCACACCAACATAATTAATAAATACCAATCCACACAAATATAATTAATATATACCAATCCACACCAACATAATTAATAAATACCAATCAACACAAATATAATTAATAAATACCAATCCACACCAACATAATTAATAAATACCAATCCACACAAATATAATTAATATATATCAATCCACACCAACATAATTAATAAATACCAATCAACACAAATATAATTAATAAATACCAATCCACACCAACATAATTAATAAATACCAATCCACACAAATATAATTAATATATACCAATCCACACCAACATAATTAATAAATACCAATCAACACAAATATAATTAATAAATACCAATCAGCACAAATATAATTAATAAATACCAATCCACACCAACATAATTAATAAATACCAATCCACACCGACATAATTAATAAATAACAATCAACACAAATATAATTATAAATACCAATCCACACCAACATAATTAATAAATACCAATCCACACAAATATAATTAATAAATACCAATCCACACCAGCATAATTAATAAATACCAGTCAACACAAATATAATTAATAAATACCAATCCACACCAACATAATTAATAAATACCAATCAACACAAATATAATTAATAAATACCAATCAACACAAATATAATTATAAATACCAATCCACACCAACATAATTAATAAATACCAATCCGCACAAACATAATTAATAAATACCAATCCACACAAATATCATTAATAAATACCAATCCGCACAAACATAATTAATAAATACCAATCCACACAAATATCATTAATAAATACCAATCAACACAAATATAATTATAAATACCAATCAACACAAATATAATTAATAAATACCAATCCACACCAATATAATTAATAAATACCAATCCACACCAACATAATTAATAAATACCAATCAACACAAATATAATTATAAATACCAATCCACACCAACATAATTAATAAATACCAATCCGCACAAACATAATTAATAAATACCAATCCACACAAATATAATTAATAAATACCAATCCGCACAAACATAATTAATAAATACCAATCAACACAAATATAATTAATAAATACCAATCCACACAAATATAATTAATAAATACCAATCAGCACAAATATAATTATAAATACCAATCCACACCAACATAATTAATAAATACCAATCCACACCAATATAATTATAAATACCAATCCACACCAATATAATTATAAATACCAATCCACACCAACATAATTAATAAATACCAATCAACACAAACATAATTAATAAATACCAATCAACACAAATATAATTAATAAATACCAATCAACACAAATATAATTATAAATACCAATCCACACCAACATAATTAATAAATAAAAATCCACACAAATATAATTAATATATACCAATCCACACCAACATAATTAATAAATACCAATCAACACAAATATAATTAATAAATACCAATCCACACCAACATAATTAATAAATACCAATCCACACAAATATAATTAATAGATACCAATCCACACCAACATAATTAATAAATAACAATCAACACAAATATAATTAATAAATACCAATCAGCACAAATATAATTATAAATACCAATCCACACCAACATAATTAATAAATACCAATCCACACAAATATAATTAATATATACCAATCCACACCAACATAATTAATAAATACCAATCAACACAAATATAATTATAAATACCAATCCACACCAACATAATTAATAAATACCAATCCGCACAAACATAATTAATAAATACCAATCAACACAAATATAATTATAAATACCAATCAACACCAACATAATTAATAAATACCAATCCACACAAATATAATTAATAAATACCAATCAACACAAATATAATTATAAATACCAATCCACACCAACATAATTATAAATACCAATCCACACAAATATAATTAATAAATACCAATCCACACCAACATAATTAATAAATACCAATCCGCACAAACATAATTAATAAATACCAATCAACACAAATATAATTATAAATACCAATCAACACCAACATAATTAATAAATACCAATCCACACAAATATAATTAATAAATACCAATCAACACAAATATAATTATAAATACCAATCCACACCAACATAATTAATAAATACCAATCCGCACAAACATAATTAATAAATACCAATCAACACAAATATAATTCTAAATACCAATCAACACCAACATAATTAATAAATACCAATCCACACAAATATAATTAATAAATACCAGTCAACACAAATATAATTATAAATACCAATCCACACCAACATAATTATAAATACCAATCCACACAAATATAATTAATAAATACCAATCAACACAAATATAAATATAAATACCAATCCACACCAACATAATTATAAATACCAATCCACACAAATATAATTATAAATACCAATCCACACCAACATAATTAATAAATACCAATACGCACAAACATAATTAATAAATACCAATCAACACAAATATAATTATAAATACCAATCAACACCAACATAATTAATAAATACCAATCCACACAAATATAATTAATAAATACCAATCAACACAAATATAATTATAAATACCAATCCACACCAACATAATTATAAATACCAATCCACACAAATATAATTAATAAATACCAATCCTCACCAACATAATTAATAAATGCCAATCCACACAAATATAATTAATAAATACCAATCAACACAAATATAATTATAAATACCAATCAACACAAATATAATTAATAAATACCAATCCACACCAACATAATTAATAAATACCAATCCACACAAATATAATTAATAAATACCAATCAACACCAACATAATTAATAAATACCAATCAACACAAATATAATTATAAATACCAATCCACACCAACATAATTAATAAATACCAATCAACACAAATATAATTATAAATACCAATCCACACCAACATAATTAATAAATACCAATCCACACAAATATAATTAATAAATACCAATCAACACAAATATAATTATAAATACCAATTCACACCAACATAATTAATAAATACCAATCAACACAAATATAATTAATAAATACCAATCAGCACAAATATAATTATAAATACCAATCCACACCAACATAATTAATAAATACCAATCCACACAAATATAATTAATATATACCAATCCACACCAACATAATTAATAAATACCAATCAACACAAATATAATTAATAAATACCAATCCACACCAACATAATTAATAAATACCAATCCACACCGACATAATTAATAAATACCAATCCGCACAAACATAATTAATAAATACCAATCCGCACAAATATAATTAATAAATACCAATCCGCACAAACATAATTAATAAATACCAATCAACACAAATATAATTAATAAATACCAATCCACACAAATATAATTAATAAATACCAATCAGCACAAATATAATTATAAATACCAATCCACACCAATATAATTAATAAATACCAATCCACACCAATATAATTATAAATACCAATCCACACAAATACAATTATAAATACCAATCCACACCAACATAATTAATAAATACCAATCAACACAAACATAATTAATAAATACCAATCCACACAAATATAATTAATAAATACCAATCAACACAAATATAATTATAAATACCAATTCACACCAACATAATTAATAAATACCAATCCGCACAAACATAATTAATAAATACCAATCAACACAAATATAATTATAAATACCAATCCACACCAACATAATTAATAAATACCAATCCGCACAAACATAATTAATAAATACCAATCCACACAAATATCATTAATAAATACCAATCACCACAAATATAATTATAAATACCAATCCACACCAACATAATTAATAAATACCAATCCGCACAAACATAATTAATAAATACCAATCCACACAAATATAATTAATAAATACCAATCCGCACAAACATAATTAATAAATACCAATCAACACAAATATAATTAATAAATACCAATCCACACAAATATAATTAATAAATACCAATCAGCACAAATATAATTATAAATACCAATCCACACCAACATAATTAATAAATACCAATCCACACCAATATAATTATAAATACCAATCCACACCAATATAATTATAAATACCAATCCACACCAACATAATTAATAAATACCAATCAACACAAACATAATTAATAAATACCAATCAACACAAATATAATTAATAAATACCAATCAACACAAATATAATTATAAATACCAATCCACACCAACATAATTAATAAATAAAAATCCACACAAATATAATTAATATATACCAATCCACACCAACATAATTAATAAATACCAATCAACACAAATATAATTAATAAATACCAATCCACACCAACATAATTAATAAATACCAATCCACACAAATATAATTAATAGATACCAATCCACACCAACATAATTAATAAATAACAATCAACACAAATATAATTAATAAATACCAATCAGCACAAATATAATTATAAATACCAATCCACACCAACATAATTAATAAATACCAATCCACACAAATATAATTAATATATACCAATCCACACCAACATAATTAATAAATACCAATCAACACAAATATAATTAATAAATACCAATCCACACCAACATAATTAATAAATACCAATCCACACCGACATAATTAATAAATACCAATCCGCACAAACATAATTAATAAATACCAATCCGCACAAATATAATTAATAAATACCAATCCGCACAAACATAATTAATAAATACCAATCAACACAAATATAATTAATAAATACCAATCCACACAAATATAATTAATAAATACCAGTCAGCACAAATATAATTATAAATACCAATCCACACCAATATAATTAATAAATACCAATCCACACCAATATAATTATAAATACCAATCCACACAAATACAATTATAAATACCAATCCACACCAACATAATTAATAAATACCAATCAACACAAACATAATTAATAAATACCAATCAACACAAATATAATTAATAAATACCAATCAACACAAATATAATTATAAATACCAATCCACACCAACATAATTAATAAATACCAATCCGCACAAACATAATTAATAAATACCAATCCACACAAATATAATTAATAAATACCAATCCGCACAAACATAATTAATAAATACCAATCAACACAAATATAATTAATAAATACCAATCCACACAAATATAATTAATAAATACCAATCAGCACAAATATAATTATAAATACCAATCCACACCAATATAATTATAAATACCAATCCACACAAATACAATTATAAATACCAATCCACACCAACATAATTAATAAATACCAATCAACACAAACATAATTAATAAATACCAATCAACACAAATATAATTAATAAATACCAATCAACACAAATATAATTATAAATACCAATCCACACCAACATAATTAATAAATACCAATCCACACAAATATAATTAATATATACCAATCCACACCAACATAATTAATAAATACCAATCAACACAAATATAATTAATAAATACCAATCCACACCAACATAATTAATAAATACCAATCCACACAATTATAATTAATATATATCAATCCACACCAACATAATTAATAAATACCAATCAACACAAATATAATTAATAAATACCAATCCACACCAACATAATTAATAAATACCAATCCACACAAATATAATTAATATATACCAATCCACACCAACATAATTAATAAATACCAATCAACACAAATATAATTAATAAATACCAATCAGCACAAATATAATTAATAAATACCAATCCACACCAACATAATTAATAAATACCAATCCACACCGACATAATTAATAAATAACAATCAACACAAATATAATTATAAATACCAATCCACACCAACATAATTAATAAATACCAATCCACACAAATATAATTAATAAATACCAATCCACACCAGCATAATTAATAAATACCAGTCAACACAAATATAATTAATAAATACCAATCCACACCAACATAATTAATAAATACCAATCAACACAAATATAATTAATAAATACCAATCAACACAAATATAATTATAAATACCAATCCACACCAACATAATTAATAAATACCAATCCGCACAAACATAATTAATAAATACCAATCCACACAAATATCATTAATAAATACCAATCCGCACAAACATAATTAATAAATACCAATCCACACAAATATCATTAATAAATACCAATCAACACAAATATAATTATAAATACCAATCAACACAAATATAATTAATAAATACCAATCCACACCAATATAATTAATAAATACCAATCCACACCAACATAATTAATAAATACCAATCAACACAAATATAATTATAAATACCAATCCACACAAATATAATTAATAAGTACCAATCAACACAAATATAATTATAAATACCAATCAACACAAATATAATTAATAAATACCAATCAACACCAACATAATTAATAAATACCAATCCACACAAATATAATTAATAAATACCAATCCACACAAATATAATTATAAATACCAATCCACACCAACATAATCAATAAATACCAATCCGCACAAACATAATTAATAAATACCAATCCACACAAATATAATTAATAAATACCAATCAACACAAATATAATTATAAATACCAATCCACACCAACATAATTAAGAAATACCAATCCGCACAAACATAATTAATAAATACCAATCAACACAAATATAATTAATAAATACCAATCCACACCAACATAATTAATAAATACCAATCCACACAAATATAATTAATAAATACCAATCAACACAAATATAATTAATAAATACCAATCAACACCAACATAATTAATAAATACCAATCCACACAAATATAATTAATAAATACCAATCAACACAAATATAATTAATAAATACCAATCATCACCAACATAATTAATAAATAGCAATCAACACAAATATAATTATAAATACCAATCCACACCAACATAATTAATAAATACCAATCCGCACAAACATAATTAATAAATACCAATCAACACAAATATAATTAATAAATACCAATCAACACCAACATAATTAATAAATACCAATCCACACAAATATAATTAATAAATACCAATCAACACAAATATAATTAATAAATACCAATCCACACCAACATAATTAATAAATACCAATCAACACAAATATAATTATAAATATCAATCCACACCAACATAATTAATAAATTCCAATCCGCACAAACATAATTAATAAATACCAATCAACACAAATATAATTATAGATACCAATCAACACAAATATAATTATAAATACCAATCCAGACCAACATAATTAATAAATAACAATCTGCACAAACATAATTAATAAATACCAATCCACACAAATATAATTAATAAATACCAATCAACACAAATATAATTATAAATACCAATCCACACCAACATAATTAATAAATACCAATCAACACAAATATAATTAATAAATACCAATCCACACAAATATAATTATAAATACCAATCCACACCAACATAATTAATAAATACCAATCCACACAAATATAATTAATAAATACCAATCCACACCAACATAATTAATAAATACCAATCAACACAAATATAATTAATAAATAACAATCCACACCAACATAATTAATAAATACCAATCAACACAAATATAATTTTAAATACCAATCCACACCAACATAATTAATAAATACCAATCAACACAAATATAATTATAAATACCAATCCACACAAATATAATTAATAAGTACCAATCAACACAAATATAATTATAAATACCAATCAACACAAATATAATTAATAAATACCAATCAACACCAACATAATTAATAAATACCAATCCACACAAATATAATTATAAATACCAATCCACACCAACATAATTAATAAATACCAATCCGCACAAATATAATTAATATATACCAATCAACACAAATATAATTAATAAATACCAATCCGCACAAACATAATTAATAAATACCAATCAACACAAATATAATTAATAAATACCAATCCACACAAATATAATTATAAATACCAATCCACACCAACATAATTAATAAATACCAATCCACACAAATATAATTAATAAATACCAATCCACACCAACATAATTAATAAATACCAATCAACACAAATATAATTAATAAATACCATTCCACACCAACAAAATTAATAAATACCAATCCACACAAATATAATTAATAAATACCAATCCGCACAAACATAATTAATAAATACCAATCAACACAAATATAATTAATAAATACCAATCCACACAAATATAATTATAAATACCAATCAACACAAACATAATTAATAAATACCAATCAACACAAATATAATTAATAAATACCAATCCACACCAACATAATTAATAAATACCAATCAACACAAATATAATTAATAAATACCAATCCACACAAATATAATTAATAAATACCAATCAGCACAAATATAATTATAAATACCAATCCACACCAACATAATTAATAAATACCAATCCACACAAATATAATTAATAAATACCAATCCACACCAACATAATTAATAAATACCAATCAACACAAATATTATTAATAAATACCAATCCACACCAACATAATTAATAAATACCAATCCACACAAATATAATTAATAAATACCAATCCGCACAAACATAATTAATAAATACCAATCAACACAAATATAATTAATAAATACCAATCCACACAAATATAATTATAAATACCAATCCACACCAACATAATTAATAAATACCAATCCACACAAATATAATTAATAAATACCAATCCACACCAACATAATTAATAAATACCAATCAACACAAATATAATTAATAAATACCAATCCACACCAACATAATTAATAAATACCAATCCACACAAATATAATTAATAAATACCAATCCGCACAAACATAATTAATAAATACCAATCAACACAAATATAATTAATAAATACCAATCCACACAAATATAATTATAAATACCAATCAACACAAACATAATTAATAAATACCAATCAACACAAATATAATTAATAAATACCAATCCACACCAACATAATTAATAAATACCAATCAACACAAATATAATTAATAAATACCAATCCACACAAATATAATTAATAAATACCAATCAGCACAAATATAATTATAAATACCAATCCACACCAACATAATTAATAAATTCCAATCCACACCAATATAATTATAAATACCAATCCACACAAATACAATTATAAATACCAATCCACACCAACATAATTAATAAATACCAATCAACACAAACATAATTAATAAATACCAATCAACACAAATATAATTAATAAATACCAATCAACACAAATATAATTATAAATACCAATCCACACCAACATAATTAATAAATACCAATCCACACAAATATAATTAATATATACCAATCCACACCAACATAATTAATAAATACCAATCAACACAAATATAATTAATAAATACCAATCCACACCAACATAATTAATAAATACCAATCCACACAAATATAATTAATATATACCAATCCACACCAACATAATTAATAAATACCAATCAACACAAATATAATTAATAAATACCAATCCACACCAACATAATTAATAAATGCCAATCCACACAAATATAATTAATAAATACCAATCAACACAAATATAATTATAAATACCAATACACACCAACATAATTAATAAATACCAATCCGCACAAACATAATTAATAAATACCAATCAACACAAATATAATTAATAAATACCAATCAACACAAATATAATTATAAATACCAATCCACACCAACATAATTAATAAATACCAATCCGCACAAACATAATTAATAAATACCAATCCACACAAATGTAATTAATAAATACCAATCAGCACAAATATAATTATAAATACCAATCCACACCAACATAATTAATAAATACCAATCCACACAAATATAATTAATAAATACCAATCCACACCAACATAATTAATAAATACCAATCAACACAAATATAATTAATAAATACCAATCCACACCAACATAATTAATAAATACCAATCCACACAAATATAATTAATAAATACCAATCCGCACAAACATAATTAATAAATACCAATCAACACAAATATAATTAATAAATACCAATCCACACAAATATAATTATAAATACCAATCCACACCAACATAATTAATAAATACCAATCCACACAAATATAATTAATAAATACCAATCCACACCAACATAATTAATAAATACCAATCAACACAAATATAATTAATAAATACCAATCCACACCAACATAATTAATAAATACCAATCCACACAAATATAATTAATAAATACCAATCCGCACAAACATAATTAATAAATACCAATCAACACAAATATAATTAATAAATACCAATCCACACAAATATAATTATAAATACCAATCAACACAAACATAATTAATAAATACCAATCAACACAAATATAATTAATAAATACCAATCCACACCAACATAATTAATAAATACCAATCAACACAAATATAATTAATAAATACCAATCCACACAAATATAATTAATAAATACCAATCAGCACAAATATAATTATAAATACCAATCCACACCAACATAATTAATAAATACCAATCCACACCAATATAATTATAAATACCAATCCACACAAATACAATTATAAATACCAATCCACACCAACATAATTAATAAATACCAATCAACACAAACATAATTAATAAATACCAATCAACACAAATATAATTAATAAATACCAATCAACACAAATATAATTATAAATACCAATCCACACCAACATAATTAATAAATACCAATCCACACAAATATAATTAATATATACCAATCCACACCAACATAATTAATAAATACCAATCAACACAAATATAATTAATAAATACCAATCCACACCAACATAATTAATAAATACCAATCCACACAAATATAATTAATATATACCAATCCACACCAACATAATTAATAAATACCAATCAACACAAATATAATTAATAAATACCAATCCACACCAACATAATTAATAAATGCCAATCCACACAAATATAATTAATAAATACCAATCAACACAAATATAATTATAAATACCAATACACACCAACATAATTAATAAATACCAATCCGCACAAACATAATTAATAAATACCAATCAACACAAATATAATTATAAATACCAATCCACACCAACATAATTAATAAATACCAATCCGCACAAACATAATTAATAAATACCAATCCACACAAATGTAATTAATAAATACCAATCAGCACAAATATAATTATAAATACCAATCCACACCAACATAATTAATAAATACCAATCCACACAAATATAATTAATAAATACCAATCCGCACAAACATAATTAATAAATACCAATCCACACAAATATAATTAATAAATACCAATCCGCACAAACATAATTAATAAATACCAATCAACACAAATATAATTAATAAATACCAATCCACACAAATATAATTTATAAATACCAATCAACACAAATATAATTATAAATATCAATCCACACCAACATAATTAATAAATACCAATCCACACCAATATAATTATAAATACCAATCCACACAAATATAATTATAAATACCAATCCACACCAACATAATTAATAAATACCAATCAACACAAATATAATTAATAAATACCAATCCACACCAACATAATTAATAAATACCAATCAACACAAATATAATTAATAAATACCAATCCACACCAACATAATTAATAAATCCCAATCCACACAAATATAATTAATAAATACCAATCCGCACAAACATAATTAATAAATACCAATCAACACAAATATAATTAATAAATACCAATCCACACAAATATAATTATAAATACCAATCCACACCAACATAATTAATAAATACCAATCCACACAAATATAATTAATAAATACCAATCCACACCAACATAATTAATAAATACCAATCAACACAAATATAATTAATAAATACCAATCCACACCAACATAATTAATAAATACCAATCCACACAAATATAATTAATAAATACCAATCCGCACAAACATAATTAATAAATACCAATCAACACAAATATAATTAATAAATACCAATCCACACAAATATAATTATAAATACCAATCAACACAAACATAATTAATAAATACCAATCAACACAAATATAATTAATAAATACCAATCCACACCAACATAATTAATAAATACCAATCAACACAAATATAATTAATAAATACCAATCCACACAAATATAATTAATAAATACCAATCAGCACAAATATAATTATAAATACCAATCCACACCAACATAATTAATAAATACCAATCCACACCAATATAATTATAAATACCAATCCACACAAATACAATTATAAATACCAATCCACACCAACATAATTAATAAATACCAATCAACACAAACATAATTAATAAATACCAATCAACACAAATATAATTAATAAATACCAATCAACACAAATATAATTATAAATACCAATCCACACCAACATAATTAATAAATACCAATCCACACAAATATAATTAATATATACCAATCCACACCAACATAATTAATAAATACCAATCAACACAAATATAATTAATAAATACCAATCCACACCAACATAATTAATAAATACCAATCCACACAAATATAATTAATATATACCAATCCACACCAACATAATTAATAAATACCAATCAACACAAATATAATTAATAAATACCAATCCACACCAACATAATTAATAAATGCCAATCCACACAAATATAATTAATAAATACCAATCAACACAAATATAATTATAAATACCAATACACACCAACATAATTAATAAATACCAATCCGCACAAACATAATTAATAAATACCAATCAACACAAATATAATTAATAAATACCAATCAACACAAATATAATTATAAATACCAATCCACACCAACATAATTAATAAATACCAATCCGCACAAACATAATTAATAAATACCAATCCACACAAATGTAATTAATAAATACCAATCAGCACAAATATAATTATAAATACCAATCCACACCAACATAATTAATAAATACCAATCCACACAAATATAATTAATAAATACCAATCCGCACAAACATAATTAATAAATACCAATCCACACAAATATAATTAATAAATACCAATCCGCACAAACATAATTAATAAATACCAATCAACACAAATATAATTAATAAATACCAATCCACACAAATATAATTTATAAATACCAATCAACACAAATATAATTATAAATATCAATCCACACCAACATAATTAATAAATACCAATCCACACCAATATAATTATAAATACCAATCCACACAAATATAATTATAAATACCAATCCACACCAACATAATTAATAAATACCAATCAACACAAATATAATTAATAAATACCAATCCACACCAACATATTTAATAAATACCAATCAACACAAATATAATTATAAAAACCAATCCACACCAACATAATTAATAAATACCAATCCACACAAATATAATTAATAAATACCAATCCACACCAATATAATTATAAATACCAATCCACCCAAATATAATTATAAATACCAATCCACACCAACATAATTAATGAATACCAATCAACACAAATATAATTAATAAATACCAATCAACACCAACATAATTAATAAATACCAATCCACACAAATATAATTAACAAATATTCAATCAACACAAATATAATTATAAATACCAATCCACACCAACATAATTATAAATACCAATCCACACAAATATAATTAATAAATCCCAATCCACACCAACATATTTAATAAATGCCAATCCACACAAATATAATTAATAAATACCAATCAACACAAATATAATTAATAAATAACAATCCACACCAACATAATTAATAAATACCAATCCACACAAATATAATTAATAAATACCAATCAACACAAATATAATTATAAATACCAATCCACACCAACATAATTAATAAATACCAATCCACACAAATATAAGTAATAAATACCAATCAACACAAATATAATTATAAATACCAATTCACACCAACATAATTAATAAATAATAATCCGCACAAACATAATTAATAAATACCAATCAACACAAATATAATTAATAAATACCAATCAACACAAATATAATTATAAATACCAATCCACACCAACATAATTAATAAATACCAATCCGCACAAACATAATTAATAAATACCAATCCACACAAATGTAATTAATAAATACCAATCCACACAAATATAATTATAAATACCAATCCACACCAACATAATTAATAAATACCAATCCACACAAATATAATTAATAAATACCAATCAACACAAATATAATTATAAATACCAATCCACACCAACATAATTAATAAATACCAATCCACACAAATATAATTAATAAATACCAATCAAAACAAATATAATTATAAATACCAATTCACACCAACATAATTAATAAATACCAATCCGCACAAACATAATTAATAAATACCAATCAACACAAATATAATTAATAAATACCAATCAACACAAATATAATTATAAATACCAATCCACACCAACATAATTAATAAATACCAATCCGCACAAACATAATTAATAAATACCAATCCACACAAATGTAATTAATAAATACCAATCAACACAAATATAATTATAAATACCAATCAACACAAATATAATTAATAAATACCAATCAACACCAACATAATTAATAAATACCAATCCACACAAATATAATTAATAAATACCAATCAACACAAATATAATTATAAATACCAATCAACACAAATATAATTAATAAATACCAATCAACACCAACATAATTAATAAATACCAATCCACACAAATATTATTAATAAATACCAATCAACACCAACATAATTAATAAATACCAATCAACACAAATATAATTATAAATACCAATCCACACCAACATAATTAATAAATACCAATCCGCACAAACATAATTAATAAATACCAATCAACACAAATATAATTAATAAATACCAATCAACACCAACATAATTAATAAATACCAATCCACACAAATATAATTAATAAATACCAATCAACACAAATATAATTAATAAATACCAATCCACACCAACATAATTAATAAATACCAATCAACACAAATATAATTATAAATATCAATCCACACCAACATAATTAATAAATTCCAATCCGCACAAACATAATTAATAAATACCAATCAGCACAAATATAATTATAGATACCAATCAACACAAATATAATTATAAATACCAATCCAGACCAACATAATTAATAAATAACAATCTGCACAAACATAATTAATAAATACCAATCCACACAAATATAATTAATAAATACCAATCAACACAAATATAATTATAAATACCAATCCACACCAACATAATTAATAAATACCAATCCGCACAAATATAATTAATAAATACCAATCAACACAAATATAATTAATAAATACCAATCCACACAAATATAATTAATAAATACCAATCCGCACAAACATAATTAATAAATACCAATCAACACAAATATAATTAATAAATACCAATCCACACAAATATAATTATAAATACCAATCCACACCAACATAATTAATAAATACCAATCCACACAAATATAATTAATAAATACCAATCCACACCAACATAATTAATAAATACCAATCAACACAAATATAATTAATAAATACCAATCAACACCAACATAATTAATAAATACCAATCAACACAAATATAATTTTAAATACCAATCCACACCAACATAATTAATAAATACCAATCCACACAAATATAATTAATAAATACCAATCAACACAAATATAATTATAAATACCAATCCACACCAACATAATTAATAAATACCAATCCACACCAATATAATTATAAATACCAATCCACACAAATATAATTATAAATACCAATCCACACCAACATAATTAACAAATACCAATCCACACAAATATAATTAATAAATACCAATCCACACCAACATAATTAATAAATACCAATCAACACAAATATAATTAATAAATACCAATCAACACCAACATAATTAATAAATACCAATCAACACAAATATAATTAATAAATACCAATCCACACCAACATAATTAATAAATACCAATCCACACAAATATAATTAATAAATACCAATCAACACAAATATAATTATAAATACCAATCCACACAAATATAATTGATAAATACCAATCAACACAAATATAATTATAAATACCAATCCACACAAATATAATTAATAAATACCAATCCACACAAATATAATTATAAATACCAATCTACACCAACATAATTATAAATACCAATCCACACAAATATAATTATAAATACCAATCCACACCAACATAGTTATAAATACCAATCCACACCAACATAATTATAAATACCAATCCACACAAATATAATTAATAAATACCAATCAACACAAATATAATTATAAATACCAATCAACACCAACATAATTAATAAATACCAATCCACACAAATATAATTAATAAATACCAATCAACACCAACATAATTAATAAATACCAATCCACACAAATATAATTATAAATACCAATCCACACAAATATAATTAATAAATACCAATCAACACAAATATAATTATAAATACCAATCAACACCAACATAATTAATAAATACCAATCCACACAAATATAATTAATAAATACCAATCAACACAAATATAATTATAAATACCAATCCACACCAACATAATTAATAAATACCAATCCACACAAATATAATTAATAAATACCAATCAACACAAATATAATTATAAATACCAATTCACACCAACATAATTAATAAATACCAATCCGCACAAACATAATTAATAAATACCAATCAACACAAATATAATTAATAAATACCAATCAACACAAATATAATTATAAATACCAATCCACACCAACATAATTAATAAATACCAATCCGCACAAACATAATTAATAAATACCAATCCACACAAATGTAATTAATAAATACCAATCCACACAAATATAATTATAAATACCAATCCACACCAACATAATTAATAAATACCAATCCACACAAATATAATTAATAAATACCAATCCACACCAACATAATTAATAAATACCAATCAGCACAAATATAATTAATAAATACCAATCAACACCAACATAATTAATAAATACCAATCAACACAAATATAATTAATAAATACCAATCCACACCAACATAATTAATAAATACCAATCCACACAAATGTAATTAATAAATAGCAATCAACACAAATATAATTATAAATACCAATCCACACAAATATAATTAATAAATACCAATCAACACAAATATAATTATAAATACCAATCAACACCAACATAATTATAAATACCAATCCACACAAATATAATTAATAAATACCAATCCACACAAATATAATTATAAATACCAATCCACACCAACATAATTATAAATACCAATCCACACAAATATAATTATAAATACCAATCCACACCAACATAGTTATAAATACCAATCCTTCTTTTGGGCCTCCTTATCTCGAGAGACAATGGATACGCGCCTGGAGGTGGTCAGTGGTTTGTGAAGCAGCGCCTGGAGTGGCTATAAAGGCCAATTCTGGAGTGACAGGCTCTTCCACAGGTGCTGCAGAGAAATTTGTTTGTTGGGGCTGTTGCACAGTTGGCTCTCCCCTTGCGCCTCTGTCTTTTTTCCTGCCAACTACTAAGTCTCTTCGACTCGCCACAATTTAGCCCTGTCTTTATGGCTGCCCGCCAGCTCTGGCGAATGCTGGCAACTGACTCCCACGACTTGTGATCAATGTCACACGATTTCATGTCGCGTTTGCAGACGTCTTTATAACGGAGACATGGACGGCCGGTGGGTCTGATACCAGTGGCGAGCTCGCTGTACAATGTGTCTTTGGGGATCCTGCCATCTTCCATGCGGCTCACATGGCCAAGCCATCTCAAGCGCCGCTGACTCAGTAGTGTGTATAAGCTGGGGATGTTGGCCGCTTCAAGGACTTCTGTGTTGGAGATATAGTCCTGCCACCTGATGCCAAGTATACCAATCCACACCAACATAATTATAAATACCAATCCACACAAATATAATTAATAAATACCAATCAACACAAATATAATTATAAATACCAATCAACACCAACATAATTAATAAATACCAATCCACACAAATATAATTAATAAATACCAATCAACACAAATATAATTAATAAATACCAATCAACACCAACATAATTAATAAATACCAATCCACACAAATATAATTAATAAATACCAATCAACACAAATATAATTATAAATACCAATCCACACCAACATAATTATAAATACCAATCCAAACAAATATAATTACTAAATACCAATCCACACCAACATAATTAATAAATGCCAATCCACACAAATATAATTAATAAATACCAATCAACACAAATATAATTATAAATACCAATTCACACCAACATAATTAATAAATACCAATCCGCACAAACATAATTAATAAATACCAATCAACACAAATATAATTAATAAATAGCAATCAACACAAATATAATTATAAATACCAATCCACACCAACATAATTAATAAATACCAATCCGCACAAACATAATTAATAAATACAAATCCACACAAATGTAATTAATAAATACCAATCAACACAAATATAATTATAAATACCAATCCACATGAACATAATTAATAAATACCAATCCACACAAATATAATTAATAAATACCAATCCGCACAAACATAATTAATAAATACCAATCCACACAAATATAATTAATAAATACCAATCCGCACAAACATAATTAATAAATACCAATCAACACAAATATAATTAATAAATACCAATCCACACAAATATAATTAATAAATACCAATCAACACAAATATAATTATAAATACCAATCCACACCAACATAATTAATAAATACCAATCCACACCAATATAATTATAAATACCAATCCACACAAATATAATTATAAATACCAATCCACACCAACATAATTAATAAATACCAATCAACACAAATATAATTATAAATACCAATCCAAACCAACATAATTAATAAATACCAATCCACACAAATATAATTAATAAATACCAATCCACACCAATATAATTATAAATACCAATCCACACAAATATAATTATAAATACCAATCCACACCAACATAATTAATGAATACCAATCAACACAAATATAATTAATAAATACCAATCAACACCAACATAATTAATAAATACCAATCCACACAAATATAATTAATAAATACCAATCAACACAAATATAATTATAAATACCAATCCACACCAACATAATTAATAAATGCCAATCCACACAAATATAATTAATAAATACCAATCAACACAAATATAATTATAAATACCAATCAACACAAATATAATTAATAAATAACAATCCACACCAACATAATTAATAAATACCAATCCACACAAATATAATTAATAAATACCAATCAACACAAATATAATTATAAATACCAATCCACACCAACATAATTAATAAATACCAATCCACACAAATATAATTAATAAATACCAATCAACACAAATATAATTATAAATACCAATTCACACCAACTTAATTAATAAATACCAATCCGCACAAACATAATTAATAAATACCAATCAAGACAAATATAATTAATAAATACCAATCAACACAAATATAATTATAAATACCAATCCACACCAACATAATTAATAAATACCAATCCGCACAAACATAATTAATAAATACCAATCCACACAAATGTAATTAATAAATACCAATCCACACAAATATAATTATAAATACCAATCCACACCAACATAATTAATAAATACCAATCCACACAAATATAATTAATAAATACCAATCAACACAAATATAATTATAAATACCAATCCACACCAACATAATTAATAAATACCAATCCACACAAATATAATTAATAAATACCAATCAACACAAATATAATTATAAATACCAATACACACCAACATAATTAATAAATACCAATCCGCACAAACATAATTAATAAATACCAATCAACACAAATATAATTAATAAATACCAATCAACACAAATATAATTATAAATACCAATCCACACCAACATAATTAATAAATACCAATCCGCACAAACATAATTAATAAATACCAATCCACACAAATGTAATTAATAAATACCAATCCACAAAAATATAATTATAAATACCAATCCACACCAACATAATTAATAAATACCAATCAACACAAATATAATTAATAAATACCAATCAACACCAACATAATTAATAAATACCAATCAACACAAATATAATTAATAAATACCAATCCACACCAACATAATTAATAAATACCAATCCACACAAATATAATTAATAAATACCAATCAACACAAATATAATTATAAATACCAATCCACACAAATATAATTAATAAATACCAATCAACACAAATATAATTATAAATACCAATAAATGCAAATATAATTATAAATACCAATCCACACCAACATAATTAATAAATACCAATCCACACAAATATAATTAATAAATACCAATCAACACAAATATAATTATAAATACCAATCCACACAAATATAATTAATAAATACCAATCAACACAAATATAATTAATAAATACCAATCAACATAAATATAATTATAAATACCAATCAACGCAAATATAATTATAAATACCAATCCACACCAACATAATTATAAATACCAATCCACACAAATATAATTAATAAATACCAATCCACACAAATATAATTATAAATACCAATCCACACCAACATAATTATAAATACCAATCCACACAAATATAATTTTAAATACCAATCCACACCAACATAGTTATAAATACCAATCCACACCAACATAATTATAAATACCAATCCACACAAATATAATTAATAAATACCAATCAACACAAATATAATTATAAACACCAATCAACACCAACATAATTAATAAATACCAATCCACACAAATATAATTAATAAATACCAATCAACACAAATATAATTAATAAATACCAATCAACACCAACATAATTAATAAATACCAATCCACACAAATATAATTAATAAATACCAATCAACACAAATATAATTATAAATACCAATCTACACCAACATAATTATAAATACCAATCCACACAAATACAATTAATAAATACCAATCCACACCAACATAATTAATAAATGCCAATCAACACAAATATAATTAATAAATACCAATCAACACAAATATAATTATAAATACCAATTCACACCAACATAATTAATAAATACCAATCCGCACAAACGTAATTAATAAATACCAATCAACACAAATATAATTAATAAATACCAATCAACTCTAATATAATTATAAATACCAATCCACACCAACATAATTAATAAATACCAATCCGCACAAACATAATTAATAAATACCAATCCACACAAACGTAATTAATAAATACCAATCCACACAAATATAATTATAAATACCAATCCACACCAACATAATTAATAAATACCAATCAACACAAATATAATTAATAAATACCAATCAACACCAACATAATTAAGAAATACCAATCAACACAAATATAATTAATAAATACCAATCCACACCAACATAATTAATAAATACCAATCCACACAAATATAATTAATAAATACCAATCAACACAAATATAATTATAAATACCAATCCACACAAATATAATTAATAAATACCAATCAACACAAATATAATTATAAATACCAATCAACGCAAATATAATTATAAATACCAATCCACACCAACATAATTAATAAATACCAATTCACACAAATATAATTAATAAATACCAATCAACACAAATATAATTATAAATACCAATCCACACAAATATAATTAATAAATACCAATCAACACAAATATAATTAGAAATACCAATCAACGCAAATATAATTATAAATACCAATCCACACCAACATAATTATAAATACCAATCCACACAAATATAATTAATAAATACCAATCCACACAAATATAATTATAAATACCAATCCACACCAACATAATTATAAATACCAATCCACACAAATATAATTATAAATACCAATCCACACCAACATAGTTATAAATACCAATCCACACCAACATAATTATAAATACCAATCCACACAAATATAATTAATAAATACCAATCAACACAAATATAATTATAAATACCAATCAACACCAACATAATTAATAAATACCAATCCACACAAATATAATTAATAAATACCAATCAACACAAATATAATTAATAAATTCCAATCAACACCAACATAATTAATAAATACCAATCCACACAAATATAATTAATAAATACCAATCAACACAAATATAATTATAAATACCAATCCACACCAACATAATTATAAATACCAATCCACACAAATATAATTAATAAATACCAATCCACACCAACATAATTAATAAATGCCAATCAACACAAATATAATTAATAAATACCAATCAACACAAATATAATTATAAATACCAATTCACACCAACATAATTAATAAATACCAATCCGCACAAACGTAATTAATAAATACCAATCAACACAAATATAATTAATAAATACCAATCAACACAAATATAATTATAAATACCAATCAACACAAATATAATTTTAAATACCAATCCACACCAATATAATTAATAAATACCAATCCACACAAATATAATTAATAAATACCAATCAACACAAATATAATTATAAATACCAATCCACACCAACATAATTAATAAATACCAATCCACACCAATATAATTATAAATACCAATCCACACAAATATAATTATAAATACCAATCCACACCAACATAATTAACAAATACCAATCCACACAAATATAATTAATAAATACCAATCCACACCAACATAATTAATAAATACCAATCAACACAAATATAATTAATAAATACCAATCCACACCAACATAATTAATAAATACCAATCCACACAAATATAATTAATAAATACCAATCAACACAAATATAATTATAAATACCAATCCACACAAATATAATTGATAAATACCAATCAACACAAATATAATTATAAATACCAATCCACACAAATATAATTAATAAATACCAATCCACACAAATATAATTATAAATACCAATCTACACCAACATAATTATAAATACCAATCCACACAAATATAATTATAAATACCAATCCACACCAACATAGTTATAAATACCAATCCACACCAACATAATTATAAATACCAATCCACACAAATATAATTAATAAATACCAATCAACACAAATATAATTATAAATACCAATCAACACCAACATAATTAATAAATACCAATCCACACAAATATAATTAATAAATACCAATCAACACCAACATAATTAATAA
Source organism: Heterodontus francisci (assembly GCF_036365525.1). NCBI lineage: Eukaryota > Metazoa > Chordata > Chondrichthyes > Heterodontiformes > Heterodontidae > Heterodontus > Heterodontus francisci. The sequence goes on along the minus strand of NW_027140995.1, from coordinate 61,625 downwards.
ATACCAATCCACACAAATATAATTATAAATACCAATCCACACAAATATAATTAATAAATACCAATCAACACAAATATAATTATAAATACCAATCAACACCAACATAATTAATAAATACCAATCCACACAAATATAATTAATAAATACCAATCAACACCAACATAATTAATAAATACCAATCCACACAAATATAATTAATAAATACCAATCAACACAAATATTATTATAATTACCAATCAACACAAATATAATTAATAAATAACAATCCACACCAACATAATTAATAAATACCAATCCACACAAATATAATTAATAAATACCAATCAACACAAATATAATTATAAATACCAATCCACACCAACATAATTAATAAATCCCAATCCACTCAAATATAATTAATAAATACCAATCAACACAAATATAATTATAAATACCAATTCACACCAACATAATTAATAAATACCAATCCGCACAAACATAATTAATAAATACCAATCAACACAAATATAATTAATAAATACCAATCAACACAAATATAATTATAAATACCAATCCACACCAACATAATTAATAAATACCAATCCGCACAAACATAATTAATAAATACCAATCCACACAAATGTAATTAATAAATACCAATCCACACAAATATAATTATAAATACCAATCCACACCAACATAATTAATAAATACCAATCCACACAAATATAATTAATAAATACCAATCCACACCAACATAATTAATAAATACCAATCAGCACAAATATAATTAATAAATACCAATCAACACCAACATAATTAATAAATACCAATCAACACAAATATAATTAATAAATACCAATCCACACCAACATAATTAATAAATACCAATCCACACAAATGTAATTAATAAATAGCAATCAACACAAATATAATTATAAATACCAATCCACACAAATATAATTAATAAATACCAATCAACACAAATATAATTATAAATACCAATCAACACCAACATAATTATAAATACCAATCCACACAAATATAATTAATAAATACCAATCCACACAAATATAATTATAAATACCAATCCACACCAACATAATTATAAATACCAATCCACACAAATATAATTATAAATACCAATCCACACCAACATAGTTATAAATACCAATCCTTCTTTTGGGCCTCCTTATCTCGAGAGACAATGGATACGCGCCTGGAGGTGGTCAGTGGTTTGTGAAGCAGCGCCTGGAGTGGCTATAAAGGCCAATTCTGGAGTGACAGGCTCTTCCACAGGTGCTGCAGAGAAATTTGTTTGTTGGGGCTGTTGCACAGTTGGCTCTCCCCTTGCGCCTCTGTCTTTTTTCCTGCCAACTACTAAGTCTCTTCGACTCGCCACAATTTAGCCCTGTCTTTATGGCTGCCCGCCAGCTCTGGCGAATGCTGGCAACTGACTCCCACGACTTGTGATCAATGTCACACGATTTCATGTCGCGTTTGCAGACGTCTTTATAACGGAGACATGGACGGCCGGTGGGTCTGATACCAGTGGCGAGCTCGCTGTACAATGTGTCTTTGGGGATCCTGCCATCTTCCATGCGGCTCACATGGCCAAGCCATCTCAAGCGCCGCTGACTCAGTAGTGTGTATAAGCTGGGGATGTTGGAAGCTTCAAGGACTTCTGTGTTGGAGATATAGTCCTGCCACCTGATGCCAAGTATACCAATCCACACCAACATAATTATAAATACCAATCCACACAAATATAATTAATAAATACCAATCAACACAAATATAATTATAAATACCAATCAACACCAACATAATTAATAAATACCAATCCACACAAATATAATTAATAAATACCAATCAACACAAATATAATTAATAAATACCAATCAACACCAACATAATTAATAAATACCAATCCACACAAATATAATTAATAAATACCAATCAACACAAATATAATTATAAATACCAATCCACACCAACATAATTATAAATACCAATCCAAACAAATATAATTACTAAATACCAATCCACACCAACATAATTAATAAATGCCAATCCACACAAATATAATTAATAAATACCAATCAACACAAATATAATTATAAATACCAATTCACACCAACATAATTAATAAATACCAATCCGCACAAAAATAATTAATAAATACCAATCAACACAAATATAATTAATAAATACCAATCAACACAAATATAATTATAAATACCAATCCACACCAACATAATTAATAAATACCAATCCGCACAAATATAATTAATAAATACCAATCTGCACAAACATAATTAATAAATACCAATCCACACAAATATAATTAATAAATACCAATCCGCACAAACATAATTAATAAATACCAATCAACACAAATATAATTAATAAATACCAATCCACACAAATATAATTAATAAATACCAATCAACACAAATATAATTATAAATACCAATCCACACCAACATAATTAATAAATACCAATCCACACCAATATAATTATAAATACCAATCCACACAAATATAATTATAAATACCAATCCACACCAACATAATTAATGAATACCAATCAACACAAATATAATTATAAATACCAATCCAAACCAACATAATTAATAAATACCAATCCACACAAATATAATTAATAAATACCAATCCACACCAATATAATTATAAATACCAATCCACACAAATATAATTATAAATACCAATCCACACCAACATAATTAATGAATACCAATCAACACAAATATAATTAATAAATACCAATCAACACCAACATAATTAATAAATACCAATCCACACAAATATAATTAATAAATACCAATCAACACAAATATAATTATAAATACCAATCCACACCAACATAATTAATAAATGCCAATCCACACAAATATAATTAATAAATACCAATCAACACAAATATAATTATAAATACCAATCAACACAAATATAATTGATAAATAACAATCCACACCAACATAATTAATAAATACCAATCCACACAAATATAATTAATAAATACCAATCAACACAAATATAATTATAAATACCAATCCACACCAACATAATTAATAAATACCAATCCACACAAATATAATTAATAAATACCAATCAACACAAATATAATTATAAATACCAATTCACACCAACTTAATTAATAAATTCCAATCCGCACAAACATAATTAATAAATACCAATCAAGACAAATATAATTAATAAATACCAATCAACACAAATATAATTATAAATACCAATCCACACCAACATAATTAATAAATACCAATCCGCACAAACATAATTAATAAATACCAATCCACACAAATGTAATTAATAAATACCAATCCACACAAATATAATTATAAATACCAATCCACACCAACATAATTAATAAATACCAATCCACACAAATATAATTAATAAATACCAATCAACACAAATATAATTATAAATACCAATCCACACCAACATAATTAATAAATACCAATCCACACAAATATAATTAATAAATACCAATCAACACAAATATAATTATAAATACCAATACACACCAACATAATTAATAAATACCAATCCGCACAAACATAATTAATAAATACCAATCAACACAAATATAATTAATAAATACCAATCAACACAAATATAATTATAAATACCAATCCACACCAACATAATTAATAAATACCAATCCGCACAAACATAATTAATAAATACCAATCCACACAAACGTAATTAATAAATACCAATCCACAAAAATATAATTATAAATACCAATCCACACCAACATAATTAATAAATACCAATCAACACAAATATAATTAATAAATACCAATCAACACCAACATAATTAATAAATACCAATCAACACAAATATAATTAATAAATACCAATCCACACCAACATAATTAATAAATACCAATCCACACAAATATAATTAATAAATACCAATCAACACAAATATAATTATAAATACCAATCCACACAAATATAATTAATAAATACCAATCAACACAAATATAATTATAAATACCAATAAATGCAAATATAATTATAAATACCAATCCACACCAACATAATTAATAAATACCAATCCACACAAATATAATTAATAAATACCAATCAACACAAATATAATTATAAATACCAATCCACACAAATATAATTAATAAATACCAATCAACACAAATATAATTAATAAATACCAATCAACATAAATATAATTATAAATACCAATCAACGCAAATATAATTATAAATACCAATCCACACCAACATAATTATAAATACCAATCCACACAAATATAATTAATAAATACCAATCCACACAAATATAATTATAAATACCAATCCACACCAACATAATTATAAATACCAATCCACACAAATATAATTTTAAATACCAATCCACACCAACATAGTTATAAATACCAATCCACACCAACATAATTATAAATACCAATCCACACAAATATAATTAATAAATACCAATCAACACAAATATAATTATAAATACCAATCAACACCAACATAATTAATAAATACCAATCCACACAAATATAATTAATAAATACCAATCAACACAAATATAATTAATAAATACCAATCAACACCAACATAATTAATAAATACCAATCAGCACAAATATAATTAATAAATACCAATCAACACCAACATAATTAATAAATACCAATCAACACAAATATAATTAATAAATACCAATCCACACCAACATAATTAATAAATACCAATCCACACAAATGTAATTAATAAATAGCAATCAACACAAATATAATTATAAATACCAATCCACACAAATATAATTAATAAATACCAATCAACACAAATATAATTATAAATACCAATCAACACCAACATAATTATAAATACCAATCCACACAAATATAATTAATAAATACCAATCCACACAAATATAATTATAAATACCAATCCACACCAACATAATTATAAATACCAATCCACACAAATATAATTATAAATACCATTCCACACCAACATAGTTATAAATACCAATCCTTCTTTTGGGCCTCCTTATCTCGAGAGACAATGGATACGCGCCTGGAGGTGGTCAGTGGTTTGTGAAGCAGCGCCTGGAGTGGCTATAAAGGCCAATTCTGGAGTGACAGGCTCTTCCACAGGTGCTGCAGAGAAATTTGTTTGTTGGGGCTGTTGCACAGTTGGCTCTCCCCTTGCGCCTCTGTCTTTTTTCCTGCCAACTACTAAGTCTCTTCGACTCGCCACAATTTAGCCCTGTCTTTATGGCTGCCCGCCAGCTCTGGCGAATGCTGGCAACTGACTCCCACGACTTGTGATCAATGTCACACGATTTCATGTCGCGTTTGCAGACGTCTTTATAACGGAGACATGGACGGCCGGTGGGTCTGATACCAGTGGCGAGCTCGCTGTACAATGTGTCTTTGGGGATCCTGCCATCTTCCATGCGGCTCACATGGCCAAGCCATCTCAAGCGCCGCTGACTCAGTAGTGTGTATAAGCTGGGGATGTTGGCCGCTTCAAGGACTTCTGTGTTGGAGATATAGTCCTGCCACCTGATGCCAAGTATACCAATCCACACCAACATAATTATAAATACCAATCCACACAAATATAATTAATAAATACCAATCAACACAAATATAATTATAAATACCAATCAACACCAACATAATTAATAAATACCAATCCACACAAATATAATTAATAAATACCAATCAACACAAATATAATTAATAAATACCAATCAACACCAACATAATTAATAAATACCAATCCACACAAATATAATTAATAAATACCAATCAACACAAATATAATTATAAATACCAATCCACACCAACATAATTATAAATACCAATCCAAACAAATATAATTAATAAATACCAATCCACACCAACATAATTAATAAATGCCAATCCACACAAATATAATTAATAAATACCAATCAACACAAATATAATTATAAATACCAATTCACACCAACATAATTAATAAATACCAATCCGCACAAAAATAATTAATAAATACCAATCAACACAAATATAATTAATAAATACCAATCAACACAAATATAATTATAAATACCAATCCACACCAACATAATTAATAAATACCAATCCGCACAAATATAATTAATAAATACCAATCCGCACAAACATAATTAATAAATACCAATCCACACAAATATAATTAATAAATACCTATCCGCACAAACATAATTAATAAATACCTATCAACACAAATATAATTAATAAATACCAATCCACACAAATATAATTAATAAATACCAATCAACACAAATATAATTATAAATACCAATCCACACCAACATAATTAATAAATACCAATCCACACCAATATAATTATAAATACCAATCCACACAAATATAATTATAAATACCAATCCACACCAACATAATTAATAAATACCAATCAACACAAATATAATTATAAATACCAATCCAAACCAACATAATTAATAAATACCAATCCACACAAATATAATTAATAAATACCAATCCACACCAATATAATTATAAATACCAATCCACACAAATATAATTATAAATACCAATCCACACCAACATAATTAATGAATACCAATCAACACAAATATAATTAATAAATACCAATCAACACCAACATAATTAATAAATACCAATCCACACAAATATAATTAATAAATACCAATCAACACAAATATAATTATAAATACCAATCCACACCAACATAATTAATAAATGCCAATCCACACAAATATAATTAATAAATACCAATCAACACAAATATAATTATAAATACCAATCAACACAAATATAATTAATAAATAACAATCCACACCAACATAATTAATAAATACCAATCCACACAAATATAATTAATAAATACCAATCAACACAAATATAATTATAAATACCAATCCACACCAACATAATTAATAAATACCAATCCACACAAATATAATTAATAAATACCAATCAACACAAATATAATTATAAATACCAATTCACACCAACTTAATTAATAAATACCAATCCGCACAAACATAATTAATAAATACCAATCAAGACAAATATAATTAATAAATACCAATCAACACAAATATAATTATAAATACCAATCCACACCAACATAATTAATAAATACCAATCCGCACAAACATAATTAATAAATACCAATCCACACAAATGTAATTAATAAATACCAATCCACACAAATATAATTATAAATACCAATCCACACCAACATAATTAATAAATACCAATCCACACAAATATAATTAATAAATACCAATCAACAAAAATATAATTATAAATACCAATCCACACCAACATAATTAATAAATACCAATCCACACAAATATAATTAATAAATACCAATCAACACAAATATAATTATAAATACCAATACACACCAACATAATTAATAAATACCAATCCGCACAAACATAATTAATAAATACCAATCAACACAAATATAATTAATAAATACCAATCAACACAAATATAATTATAAATACCAATCCACACCAACATAATTAATAAATACCAATCCGCACAAACATAATTAATAAATACCAATCCACACAAATGTAATTAATAAATACCAATCCACAAAAATATAATTATAAATACCAATCCACACCAACATAATTAATAAATACCAATCAACACAAATATAATTAATAAATACCAATCAACACCAACATAATTAATAAATACCAATCAACACAAATATAATTAATAAATACCAATCCACACCAACATAATTAATAAATACCAATCCACACAAATATAATTAATAAATACCAATCAACACAAATATAATTATAAATACCAATCCACACAAATATAATTAATAAATACCAATCAACACAAATATAATTATAAATACCAATAAATGCAAATATAATTATAAATACCAATCCACACCAACATAATTAATAAATACCAATCCACACAAATATAATTAATAAATACCAATCAACACAAATATAATTATAAATACCAATCCACACAAATATAATTAATAAATACCAATCAACACAAATATAATTAATAAATACCAATCAACATAAATATAATTATAAATACCAATCAACGCAAATATAATTATAAATACCAATCCACACCAACATAATTATAAATACCAATCCACACAAATATAATTAATAAATACCAATCCACACAAATATAATTATAAATACCAATCCACACCAACATAATTATAAATACCAATCCACACAAATATAATTTTAAATACCAATCCACACCAACATAGTTATAAATACCAATCCACACCAACATAATTATAAATACCAATCCACACAAATATAATTAATAAATACCAATCAACACAAATATAATTATAAATACCAATCAACACCAACATAATTAATAAATACCAATCCACACAAATATAATTAATAAATACCAATCAACACAAATATAATTAATAAATACCAATCAACACCAACATAATTAATAAATACCAATCCACACAAATATAATTAATAAATACCAATCAACACAAATATAATTATAAATACCAATCTACACCAACATAATTATAAATACTAATCCACACAAATATAATTAATAAATACCAATCCACACCAACATAATTAATAAATGCCAATCAACACAAATATAATTAATAAATACCAATCAACACAAATATAATTATAAATACCAATTCACACCAACATAATTAATAAATACCAATCCGCACAAACGTAATTAATAAATACCAATCAACACAAATATAATTAATAAATACCAATCAACACAAATATAATTATAAATACCAATCCACACCAACATAATTAATAAATACCAATCCGCACAAACATAATTAATAAATACCAATCCACACAAACGTAATTAATAAATACCAATCCACACAAATATAATTATAAATACCAATCCACACCAACATAATTAATAAATACCAATCAACACAAATATAATTAATAACTACCAATCAACACCAACATAATTAAGAAATACCAATCAACACAAATATAATTAATAAATACCAATCCACACCAACATAATTAATAAATACCAATCCACACAAATATAATTAATAAATACCAATCAACACAAATATAATTATAAATACCAATCCACACAAATGTAATTAATAAATACCAATCAACACAAATATAATTATAAATACCAATCAACGCAAATATAATTATAAATACCAATCCACACCAACATAATTAATAAATACCAATCCACACAAATATAATTAATAAATACCAATCAACACAAATATAATTATAAATACCAATCCACACAAATATAATTAATAAATACCAATCAACACAAATATAATTATAAATACAAATCAACGCAAATATAATTATAAATACCAATCCACACCAACATAATTATAAATACCAATCCACACAAATATAATTAATAAATACCAATCCACACAAATATAATTATAAATACCAATCCACACCAACATAATTATAAATACCAATCCACACAAATATAATTATAAATACCAATTCACACCAACATAGTTATAAATACCAATCCACACCAACATAATTATAAATACCAATCCACACAAATATAATTAATAAATACCAATCAACACAAATATAATTATAAATACCAATCAACACCAACATAATTAATAAATACCAATCCACACAAATATAATTAATAAATACCAATCAACACAAATATAATTAATAAATACCAATCAACACCAACATAATTAATAAATACCAATCCACACAAATATAATTAATAAATACCAATCAACACAAATATAATTATAAATACCAATCCACACCAACATAATTATAAATACCAATCCACACAAATATAATTAATAAATACCAATCCACACCAACATAATTAATAAATGCCAATCAACACAAATATAATTAATAAATACCAATCAACACAAATATAATTATAAATACCAATTCACACCAACATAATTAATAAATACCAATCCGCACAAACGTAATTAATAAATACCAATCAACACAAATATAATTAATAAATACCAATCAACACAAATATAATTAATAAATGCCAATCAACACAAAAATAATTAATGAATACCAATCAACACAAATATAATTATAAATACCAATCAACACAAATATAATTAATAAATGCCAATCAACACAAATATAATTAATAAATACCAATCAACACAAATATAATTATAAATACCAATCCACACCAACATAATTAATAAATACCAATCCGCACAAACATAATTAATAAATACCAATCCACACAAATGTAATTAATAAATACCAATCAACACAAATATAATTATAAATACCAATCCACACCAACATAATTAATAAATACCAATCCGCACAAACATAATTAATAAATACCAATCCACACAAATATAATTAATAAATACCAATCCGCACAAACATAATTAATAAATACCAATCAACACAAATATAATTAGTAAATACCAATCCACACAAATATAATTAATAAAAACCAATCAACACAAATATAATTATAAATACCAATCCACACCAACATAATTAATAAATACCAATCCACACCAATATAATTATAAATACCAATCCACACAAATATAATTATAAATACCAATCCACACCAACATAATTAATAAATACCAATCAACACAAATACAATTAATAAATACCAATCCACACCAACATAATTAATAAATACCAATCAACACAAATATAATTATAAATACCAATCCACACCAACATAATTAATAAATACCAATCAACACAAATATAATTAATAAATACCAATCCACACCAACATAATTAATAAATACCAATCCACACAAATATAATTAATAAATACCAATCCACACCAACATAATTAATAAATACCAATCCACACCAACATAATTAATGAATACCAATCAACACAAATATAATTAATAAATACCAATCCACACCAACATAATTAATAAATACCAATCAACACAAATATAATTATAAATACCAATCCACACCAACATAATTAATAAATACCAATCAACACAAATATAATTAATAAATACCAATCCACACCAACATAATTAATAAATACCAATCCACACAAATATAATTAATAAATACCAATCCACACCAACATAATTAATAAATACCAATCCACACCAATATAATTAATAAATACCAATCCACACCAACATAATTAATAAATACCAATCCACACAAATATAATTAATAAATACCAATCCACACCAACATAATTAATAAATACCAATCAACACAAATATAATTAATAAATACCAATCCACACCAACATAATTAATAAATACCAATCAACACAAATATAATTATAAATACCAATCCACACCAACATAATTAATAAATACCAATCCACACAAATATAATTAATAAATACCAATCCACACCAACATAATTAATGAATACCAATCAACACAAATATAATTAATAAATACCAATCCACACCAACATAATTAATAAATACCAATCAACACAAATATAATTATAAATACCAATCCACACTAATATAATTAATAAATACCAATCCACACAAATATAATTAATAAATACCAATCAACACAAATATAATTATAAATACCAATCCACACAAATGTAATTAATAAATACCAATCAACACAAATATAATTATAAATACCAATCAACGCAAATATAATTATAAATACCAATCCACACCAACATAATTAATAAATACCAATCCACACAAATATAATTAATAAATACCAATCAACACAAATATAATTATAAATACCAATCCACACAAATATAATTAATAAATACCAATCAACACAAATATAATTATAAATACCAATCAACGCAAATATAATTATAAATACCAATCCACACCAACATAATTATAAATACCAATCCACACAAATATAATTAATAAATACCAATCCACACAAATATAATTATAAATACCAATCCACACCAACATAATTATAAATACCAATCCACACAAATATAATTATAAATACCAATTCACACCAACATAGTTATAAATACCAATCCACACCAACATAATTATAAATACCAATCCACACAAATATAATTAATAAATACCAATCAACACAAATATAATTATAAATACCAATCAACACCAACATAATTAATAAATACCAATCCACACAAATATAATTAATAAATACCAATCAACACAAATATAATTAATAAATACCAATCAACACCAACATAATTAATAAATACCAATCCACACAAATATAATTAATAAATACCAATCAACACAAATATAATTATAAATACCAATCCACACCAACATAATTATAAATACCAATCCACACAAATATAATTAATAAATACCAATCCACACCAACATAATTAATAAATGCCAATCAACACAAATATAATTAATAAATACCAATCAACACAAATATAATTATAAATACCAATTCACACCAACATAATTAATAAATACCAATCCGCACAAACGTAATTAATAAATACCAATCAACACAAATATAATTAATAAATACCAATCAACACAAATATAATTAATAAATGCCAATCAACACAAAAATAATTAATGAATACCAATCAACACAAATATAATTATAAATACCAATCAACACAAATATAATTAATAAATGCCAATCAACACAAATATAATTAATAAATACCAATCAACACAAATATAATTATAAATACCAATCCACACCAACATAATTAATAAATACCAATCCGCACAAACATAATTAATAAATACCAATCCACACAAATGTAATTAATAAATACCAATCAACACAAATATAATTATAAATACCAATCCACAAAAACATAATTAATAAATACCAATCCGCACAAACATAATTAATAAATACCAATCCACACAAATATAATTAATAAATACCAATCCGCACAAACATAATTAATAAATACCAATCAACACAAATATAATTAGTAAATACCAATCCACACAAATATAATTAATAAAAACCAATCAACACAAATATAATTATAAATACCAATCCACACCAACATAATTAATAAATACCAATCCACACCAATATAATTATAAATACCAATCCACACAAATATAATTATAAATACCAATCCACACCAACATAATTAATAAATACCAATCAACACAAATACAATTAATAAATACCAATCCACACCAACATAATTAATAAATACCAATCAACACAAATATAATTATAAATACCAATCCACACCAACATAATTAATAAATACCAATCAACACAAATATAATTAATAAATACCAATCCACACCAACATAATTAATAAATACCAATCCACACAAATATAATTAATAAATACCAATCCACACCAACATAATTAATAAATACCAATCCACACCAACATAATTAATGAATACCAATCAACACAAATATAATTAATAAATACCAATCCACACCAACATAATTAATAAATACCAATCAACACAAATATAATTATAAATACCAATCCACACCAACATAATTAATAAATACCAATCAACACAAATATAATTAATAAATACCAATCCACACCAACATAATTAATAAATACCAATCCACACAAATATAATTAATAAATACCAATCCACACCAACATAATTAATAAATACCAATCCACACCAATATAATTAATAAATACCAATCCACACCAACATAATTAATAAATACCAATCCACACAAATATAATTAATAAATACCAATCCACACCAACATAATTAATAAATACCAATCAACACAAATATAATTAATAAATACCAATCCACACCAACATAATTAATAAATACCAATCAACACAAATATAATTATAAATACCAATCCACACCAACATAATTAATAAATACCAATCCACACAAATATAATTAATAAATACCAATCCACACCAACATAATTAATGAATACCAATCAACACAAATATAATTAATAAATACCAATCCACACCAACATAATTAATAAATACCAATCAACACAAATATAATTATAAATACCAATCCACACTAATATAATTAATAAATACCAATCAACACAAATATAATTATAAATACCAATCAACACAAATCTAATTAATAAATACCAATCAACACCAACATAATTAATAAATACCAGTCAACACCAACATAATTAATAAATACCAATCCACACCAACATAATTAATAAATACCAATCCGCACAAACATAATTAATATATACCAATCAACACAAATATAATTATAAATACCAATCCACACCAACATAATTAATAAATACCAATCCGCACAAACATAATTAATAAATACCAATCCACACAAATATAATTAATAAATACCAATCAACACAAATATCATTATAAATACCAATCAACACAAATATAATTAATAAATACCAATCAACACCAACATAATTAATAAATACCAATCCACACCAATATAATTATAAATACCAATCCTCACAAATATAATTATAAATACCAATCCACACCAACATAATTAATAAATACCAATCAACACAAATATAATTATAAATACCAATCAACGCAAATATAATTATAAATACCAATCCACACCAACATAATTAATAAATACCAATCCACACAAATATAATTAATAAATACCAATCAACACAAATATAATTATAAATACCAATCCACACAAATATAATTAATAAATACCAATCAACACAAATATAATTATAAATACCAATCAACGCAAATATAATTATAAATACCAATCCACACCAACATAATTATAAATACCAATCCACACAAATATAATTAATAAATACCAATCCACACAAATATAATTATAAATACCAATCCACACCAACATAGTTATAAATACCAATCCACACAAATATAATTATAAATACCAATCCACACCAACATAATTATAAATACCAATCCACACAAATATAATTAATAAATACCAATCAACACAAATATAATTATAAATACCAATCAACACCAACATCATTAATAAATACCAATCCACACAAATATAATTAATAAATACCAATCAACACAAATATAATTAATAAATTCCAATCAACACCAACATAATTAATAAATACCAATCCACACAAATATAATTAATAAATACCAATCAACACAAATATAATTATAAATACCAATCCACACCAACATAATTAGAAATACCAATCCACACAAATATAATTAATAAATACCAATCCACACCAACATAATTAATAAATGCCAATCAACACAAATATAATTAATAAATACCAATCAACACAAATATAATTATAAATACCAATCAACACAAATATAATTAATAAATACCAATCAACACAAATATAATTAATAAATGCCAATCAACACAAAAATAATTAATGAATACCAATCAACACAAATATAATTATAAATACCAATCAACACAAATATAATTAATAAATGCCAATCAACACAAATATAATTAATAAATACCAATCCACACCAACATAATTAATAAATACCAATCCGCACAAACATAATTAATAAATACCAATCCACACAAATGTAATTAATAAATACCAATCAACACAAATATAATTATAAATACCAATCCACACCAACATAATTAATAAATACCAATCCGCACAAACATAATTAATAAATACCAATCCACACAAATATAATTAATAAATACCAATCCGCACAAACATAATTAATAAATACCAATCAACACAAATATAATTAGTAAATACGAATCCACACAAATATAATTAATAAAAACCAATCAACACAAATATAATTATAAATACCAATCCACACCAACATAATTAATAAATACCAATCCACACCAATATAATTATAAATACCAATCCACACAAATATAATTATAAATACCAATCCACACCAACATAATTAATAAATACCAATCAACACAAATACAATTAATAAATACCAATCCACACCAACATAATTAATAAATACCAATCAACACAAATATAATTATAAATACCAATCCACACCAACATAATTAATAAATACCAATCAACACAAATATAATTAATAAATACCAATCCACACCAACATAATTAAGAAATACCAATCCACACAAATATAATTAATAAATACCAATCCACACCAACATAATTAATAAATACCAATCCACACCAACATAATTAATGAATACCAATCAACACAAATATAATTAATAAATACCAATCCACACCAACATAATTAATAAATACCAATCAACACAAATATAATTATAAATACCAATCCACACCAACATAATTAATAAATACCAATCAACACAAATATAATTAATAAATACCAATCCACACCAACATAATTAATAAATACCAATCCACACAAATATAATTAATAAATACCAATCCACACCAACATAATTAATAAATACCAATCCACACCAATATAATTAATAAATACCAATCCACACCAACATAATTAATAAATACCAATCCACACAAATATAATTAATAAATACCAATCCACACCAACATAATTAATAAATACCAATCAACACAAATATAATTAATAAATACCAATCCACACCAACATAATTAATAAATACCAATCAACACAAATATAATTATAAATACCAATCCACACCAACATAATTAATAAATACCAATCCACACAAATATAATTAATAAATACCAATCCACACCAACATAATTAATAAATGCCAATCAACACAAAAATAATTAATGAATGCCAATCAACACAAATATAATTATAAATACCAATCAACACAAATATAATTAATAAATGCCAATCAACACAAATATAATTAATAAATACCAATCAACACAAATATAATTATAAATACCAATCCACACCAACATAATTAATAAATACCAATCCGCACAAACATAATTAATAAATACCAATCCACACAAATGTAATTAATAAATACCAATCAACACAAATATAATTATAAATACCAATCCACACCAACATAATTAATAAATACCAATCCGCACAAACATAATTAATAAATACCAATCCACACAAATATAATTAATAAATACCAATCCGCACAAACATAATTAATAAATACCAATCAACACAAATATAATTAGTAAATACCAATCCACACAAATATAATTAATAAAAACCAATCAACACAAATATAATTATAAATACCAATCCACACCAACATAATTAATAAATACCAATCCACACCAATATAATTATAAATACCAATCCACACAAATATAATTATAAATACCAATCCACACCAACATAATTAATAAATACCAATCAACACAAATACAATTAATAAATACCAATCCACACCAACATAATTAATAAATACCAATCAACACAAATATAATTATAAATACCAATCCACACCAACATAATTAATAAATACCAATCCACACAAATATAATTAATAAATACCAATCCACACCAACATAATTAATAAATACCAATCCACACCAACATAATTAATGAATACCAATCAACACAAATATAATTAATAAATACCAATCCACACCAACATAATTAATAAATACCAATCAACACAAATATAATTATAAATACCAATCCACACCAACATAATTAATAAATACCAATCAACACAAATATAATTAATAAATACCAATCCACACCAACATAATTAATAAATACCAATCCACACAAATATAATTAATAAATACCAATCCACACCAACATAATTAATAAATACCAATCCACACCAATATAATTAATAAATACCAATCCACACCAACATAATTAATAAATACCAATCCACACAAATATAATTAATAAATACCAATCCACACCAACATAATTAATAAATACCAATCAACACAAATATAATTAATAAATACCAATCCACACCAACATAATTAATAAATACCAATCAACACAAATATAATTATAAATACCAATCCACACCAAAATAATTAATAAATACCAATCCACACAAATATAATTAATAAATACCAATCCACACCAAAATAATTAATGAATACCAATCAACACAAATATAATTAATAAATACCAGTCCACACCAACATAATTAATAAATACCAATCAACACAAATATAATTATAAATACCAATCCACACTAATATAATTAATAAATACCAATCAACACAATTATAATTATAAATACCAATCAACACAAATCTAATTAATAAATACCAATCAACACCAACATAATTAGAAATACCAATCCACACAAATATAATTAATAAATACCAATCCACACCAACATAATTAATAAATGCCAATCAACACAAATATAATTAATAAATACCAATCAACACAAATATAATTATAAATACCAATTCACACCAACATAATTAATAAATACCAATCCGCACAAACGTAATTAATAAATACCAATCAACACAAATATAATTAATAAATACCAATCAACACAAATATAATTATAAATACCAATCAACACAAATATAATTAATAAATACCAATCAACACAAATATAATTAATAAATGCCAATCAACACAAAAATAATTAATGAATACCAATCAACACAAATATAATTATAAGTACCAATCAACACAAATATAATTAATAAATGCCAATCAACACAAACATAATTAATAAATACCAATCCGCACAAACATAATTAATAAATACCAATCCACACAAATGTAATTAATAAATACCAATCAACACAAATATAATTATAAATACCAATCCACACCAACATAATTAATAAATACCAATCCGCACAAACATAATTAATAAATACCAATCCACACAAATATAATTAATAAATACCAATCCGCACAAACATAATTAATAAATACCAATCAACACAAATATAATTAGTAAATACCAATCCACACAAATATAATTAATAAAAACCAATCAACACAAATATAATTATAAATACCAATCCACACCAACATAATTAATAAATACCAATCCACACCAATATAATTATAAATACCAATCCACACAAATATAATTATAAATACCAATCCACACCAACATAATTAATAAATACCAATCAACACAAATACAATTAATAAATACCAATCCACACCAACATAATTAATAAATACCAATCAACACAAATATAATTATAAATACCAATCCACACCAACATAATTAATAAATACCAATCAACACAAATATAATTAATAAATACCAATCCACACCAACATAATTAATAAATACCAATCCACACAAATATAATTAATAAATACCAATCCACACCAACATAATTAATAAATACCAATCCACACCAACATAATTAATGAATACCAATCAACACAAATATAATTAATAAATACCAATCCACACCAATATAATTAATAAATACCAATCAACACAAATATAATTATAAATACCAATCCACACCAACATAATTAATAAATACCAATCAACACAAATATAATTAATAAATACCAATCCACACCAACATAATTAATAAATACCAATCCACACAAATATAATTAATAAATACCAATCCACACCAACATAATTAATAAATACCAATCCACACCAATATAATTAATAAATACCAATCCACACCAACATAATTAATAAATACCAATCCACACAAATATAATTAATAAATACCAATCCACACCAACATAATTAATAAATACCAATCAACACAAATATAATTAATAAATACCAATCCACACCAACATAATTAATAAATACCAATCAACACAAATATAATTATAAATACCAATCCACACCAACATAATTAATAAATACCAATCCACACAAATATAATTAATAAATACCAATCCACACCAACATAATTAATGAATACCAATCAACACAAATATAATTAATAAATACCAATCCACACCAACATAATTAATAAATACCAATCAACACAAATATAATTATAAATACCAATCCACACTAATATAATTAATAAATACCAATCAACACAAATATAATTATAAATACCAATCAACACAAATCTAATTAATAAATACCAATCCACACCAACATAATTAATAAATACCAATCAACACAAATATAATTATAAATACCAATCCACACCAACATAATTAATAAATACCAATCCACACAAATATAATTAATAAATACCAATCCACACCAACATAATTAATGAATACCAATCAACACAAATATAATTAATAAATACCAGTCCACACCAACATAATTAATAAATACCAATCAACACAAATATAATTATAAATACCAATCCACACTAATATAATTAATAAATACCAATCAACACAATTATAATTATAAATACCAATCAACACAAATCTAATTAATAAATACCAATCAACACCAACATAATTAGAAATACCAATCCACACAAATATAATTAATAAATACCAATCCACACCAACATAATTAATAAATACCAATCAACACAAATATAATTAATAAATACCAATCCACACCAACATAATTAATAAATACCAATCAACACAAATATAATTATAAATACCAATCCACACCAACATAATTAATAAATACCAATCCACACAAATATAATTAATAAATACCAATCCACACCAACATAATTAATGAATACCAATCAACACAAATATAATTAATAAATACCAGTCCACACCAACATAATTAATAAATACCAATCAACACAAATATAATTATAAATACCAATCCACACTAATATAATTAATAAATACCAATCAACACAATTATAATTATAAATACCAATCAACACAAATCTAATTAATAAATACCAATCAACACCAACATAATTAGAAATACCAATCCACACAAATATAATTAATAAATACCAATCCACACCAACATAATTAATAAATGCCAATCAACACAAATATAATTAATAAATACCAATCAACACAAATATAATTATAAATACCAATTCACACCAACATAATTAATAAATACCAATCCGCACAAACGTAATTAATAAATACCAATCAACACAAATATAATTAATAAATACCAATCAACACAAATATAATTATAAATACCAATCAACACAAATATAATTAATAAATACCAATCAACACAAATATAATTAATAAATGCCAATCAACACAAAAATAATTAATGAATACCAATCAACACAAATATAATTATAAATACCAATCAACACAAATATAATTAATAAATGCCAATCAACACAAACATAATTAATAAATACCAATCCGCACAAACATAATTAATAAATACCAATCCACACAAATGTAATTAATAAATACCAATCAACACAAATATAATTATAAATACCAATCCACACCAACATAATTAATAAATACCAATCCGCACAAACATAATTAATAAATACCAATCCACACAAATATAATTAATAAATACCAATCCGCACAAACATAATTAATAAATACCAATCAACACAAATATAATTAGTAAATACCAATCCACACAAATATAATTAATAAAAACCAATCAACACAAATATAATTATAAATACCAATCCACACCAACATAATTAATAAATACCAATCCACACCAATATAATTATAAATACCAATCCACACAAATATAATTATAAATACCAATCCACACCAACATAATTAATAAATACCAATCAACACAAATACAATTAATAAATACCAATCCACACCAACATAATTAATAAATACCAATCAACACAAATATAATTATAAATACCAATCCACACCAACATAATTAATAAATACCAATCAACACAAATATAATTAATAAATACCAATCCACACCAACATAATTAATAAATACCAATCCACACAAATATAATTAATAAATACCAATCCACACCAACATAATTAATAAATACCAATCCACACCAACATAATTAATGAATACCAATCAACACAAATATAATTAATAAATACCAATCCACACCAACATAATTAATAAATACCAATCAACACAAATATAATTATAAATACCAATCCACACCAACATAATTAATAAATACCAATCAACACAAATATAATTAATAAATACCAATCCACACCAACATAATTAATAAATACCAATCCACACAAATATAATTAATAAATACCAATCCACACCAACATAATTAATAAATACCAATCCACACCAATATAATTAATAAATACCAATCCACACCAACATAATTAATAAATACCAATCCACACAAATATAATTAATAAATACCAATCCACACCAACATAATTAATAAATACCAATCAACACAAATATAATTAATAAATACCAATCCACACCAACATAATTAATAAATACCAATCAACACAAATATAATTATAAATACCAATCCACACCAACATAATTAATAAATACCAATCCACACAAATATAATTAATAAATACCAATCCACACCAACATAATTAATGAATACCAATCAACACAAATATAATTAATAAATACCAATCCACACCAACATAATTAATAAATACCAATCAACACAAATATAATTATAAATACCAATCCACACTAATATAATTAATAAATACCAATCAACACAAATATAATTATAAATACCAATCAACACAAATCTAATTAATAAATACCAATCAACACCAACATAATTAATAAATACCAGTCAACACCAACATAATTAATAAATACCAATCCACACCAACATAATTAATAAATACCAATCCGCACAAACATAATTAATATATACCAATCAACACAAATATAATTATAAATACCAATCCACACCAACATAATTAATAAATACCAATCCGCACAAACATAATTAATAAATACCAATCCACACAAATATAATTAATAAATACCAATCAACACAAATATCATTATAAATACCAATCAACACAAATATAATTAATAAATACCAATCAACACCAACATAATTAATAAATACCAATCCACACAAATATAATTAATAAATACCAATCAACACCAACATAATTAATAAATACCAATCCACACCAATATAATTATAAATACCAATCCACACAAATATAATTAATAAATACCAATCAACACAAATATAATTATAAATACCAATCCACACCAACATAATTAATAAATACCAATCCACACCAATATAATTATAAATACCAATCCACAGCAACATAATTAATAAATACCAATCAACACAAATACAATTAATAAATACCAATCAACACCAACATAATTAATAAATACCAATCCACACCAATATAATTAATAAATACCAATCAACACAAATATAATTAATAAATACCAATGCACACCAATATAATTATAAATACCAATGCACACCAATATAATTAATAAATACCAATCAACACAAATATAATTAATAAATACCAATCCACACCAACATAGTTAATAAATACCAATCCACACAAATATAATTAATAAATACCAATCAATACCAACATAATTATAAATACCAATCCAAACAAATATAATTATAATTACCAATCCACACCAACATAATTATAAATACCAATCCACACAAATATAATTAATAAATACCAATCCACACCAACATAATTAATAAATACCAATCCACACCAATACAATTAATAAATACCAATCAACACAAATATAATTAATAAATACCAATCAACACTAACATAATTAATAAATACCAATCCACACCAATATAATTAATAAATACCAATCAACACAAATATAATTAATAAATACCAATCAACACAAATATTATTATAAATACCAATCCACATCAACATAATTAATAAATACCAATCCACACAAATATAATTAATAAATACCGATCAACACAAATATAATTATAAATACCAATCCACACCAACATAATTAATAAATACCAATCCACACCAATATAATTAATAAATACCAATCAACACAAATATAATTATAAATACCAATCCACACCAACATAATTAATAAATACCAATCCACACAAATATAATTAATAAATAACAATCAACACAAATATAATTATAAATACCAATCCACACCAACATAATTAATAAATACCAATCCACACAAATATAATTAATAAATACCAATCAACACAAATATAATTATAAATACCAATCCACACCAACATAATTAATAAATACCAATCCACACAAATATAATTAATAAATACCAATCAACACCAACATAATTAATAAATACCAATCAACACAAATATATATAATAAATACCAATCAACACAAATATAATTATAAATACCAATAAACACAAATATAATTAATAAATACCAATCCACACAAATATAATTAATAAATACCAATCAACACAAATATAATTATAAATACCAATCCACACAAATATAATTAATAAATACCAATCCACACAAATATAATTATAAATACCAAACCACACAAATATAATTAATAAATACCAATCCACACAAATATAATTATAAATACCAATCAACACAAATATAATTAATAAATACCAATCAACACCAACATAATTATAAATACCAATCCACACAAATATAATTAATAAATACCAATCAACACAAATATAATTATAAATACCAATCCACACCAATATAATTAATAAATACCAATCAACCCAAATATAATTAATAAATACCAATCCACACCAACATAGTTAATAAATACCAATCCACACAAATATAATTAATAAATACCAATCAATACCAACATAATTATAAATACCAATCCACACAAATATAATTATAATTACCAATCCACACCAACATAATTATAAATACCAATCCACACAAATATAATTAATAAATACCAATCCACACCAACATAATTAATAAATACCAATCCACACCAATACAATTAATAAATACCAATCAACACAAATATAATTATAAATACCAATCCACACCAACATAATTAATAAATACTAATCCACACAAATATAATTAATAAATACCAATCAACACTAACATAATTAATAAATACCAATCCACACCAATATAATTAATAAATACCAATCAACACAAATATAATTAATAAGTACCAATCCACACCAACATAATTAATAAATACCAATCCACACCAATATAATTAATAAATACCAATCAACACAAATATAATTATAAACACCAATCCACACCAACATAATTAATAAATACCAATCAACACAAATATAATTAATAAATACCAATCAACACAAATATTATTATAAATACCAATCCACATCAACATAATTAATAAATACCAATCCACACAAATATAATTAATAAATACCAATCAACACAAATATAATTATAAATACCAATCCACACCAACATTATTAATAAATACCAATCCACACCAATATAATTAATAAATACCAATCAACACAAATATAATTATAAATACCAATCCACACAAATATAATTAATA
Organism: Heterodontus francisci; assembly: GCF_036365525.1. NCBI lineage: Eukaryota > Metazoa > Chordata > Chondrichthyes > Heterodontiformes > Heterodontidae > Heterodontus > Heterodontus francisci. The sequence goes on along the minus strand of NW_027140995.1, from coordinate 36,461 downwards.
AATACCAATCAACACAAATATAATTATAAATACCAATCCACACCAACATAATTAATAAATACCAATCCACACAAATATAATTAATAAATACCAATCAACACAAATATAATTATAAATACCAATCCACACCAACATAATTAATAAATACCAATCCACACAAATATAATTAATAAATACCAATCAACACCAACATAATTAATAAATACCAATCAACACAAATATAATTAATAAATACCAATCCACACCAACATAATTAATAAATACCAATCAACACAAATACAATTAATAAATACCAATCCACACCAACATAATTAATAAATACCAATCAACACAAATATAATTATAAATACCAATCCACACCAACATAATTAATAAATACCAATCAACACAAATATAATTAATAAATACCAATCCACACCAACATAATTAATAAATACCAATCCACACAAATATAATTAATAAATACCAATCCACACCAACATAATTAATAAATACCAATCCACACCAACATAATTAATGAATACCAATCAACACAAATATAATTAATAAATACCAATCCACACCAACATAATTAATAAATACCAATCAACACAAATATAATTATAAATACCAATCCACACCAACATAATTAATAAATACCAATCAACACAAATATAATTAATAAATACCAATCCACACCAACATAATTAATAAATACCAATCCACACAAATATAATTAATAAATACCAATCCACACCAACATAATTAATAAATACCAATCCACACCAATATAATTAATAAATACCAATCCACACCAACATAATTAATAAATACCAATCCACACAAATATAATTAATAAATACCAATCCACACCAACATAATTAATAAATACCAATCAACACAAATATAATTAATAAATACCAATCCACACCAACATAATTAATAAATACCAATCAACACAAATATAATTATAAATACCAATCCACACCAACATAATTAATAAATACCAATCCACACAAATATAATTAATAAATACCAATCCACACCAACATAATTAATGAATAACAATCAACACAAATATAATTAATAAATACCAATCCACACCAACATAATTAATAAATACCAATCAACACAAATATAATTATAAATACCAATCCACACTAATATAATTAATAAATACCAATCAACACAAATATAATTATAAATACCAATCAACACAAATATAATTAATAAATACCAATCCACACCAACATAATTAATAAATACCAGTCAACACCAACATAATTAATAAATACCAATCCACTCCAACATAATTAATAAATACCAATCCGCACAAACATAATTAATATATACCAATCAACACAAATATAATTATAAATACCAATCCACACCAACATAATTAATAAATACCATTCCGCACAAACACAATTAATAAATACCAATCCACACAAATATAATTAATAAATACCAATCAACACAAATATAATTATAAATACCAATCAACACAAATATAACTAATAAATACCAATCAACACCAACATAATTAATAAATACCAATCCACACCAATATAATTATAAATACCAATCCTCACAAATATAATTATAAATACCAATCCACACCAACATAATTAATAAATACCAATCCACACAAATATAATTAATAAATACCAATCCACACCAACATAATTAATGAATACCAATCAACACCAACATAATTAATAAATACCAATCAACACCAACATAATTAATAAATACCAATCCACACCAATATAATTATAAATACCAATCCACACAAATATAATTAATAAATTCCAATCAACACAAATATAATTATAAATACCAATCCACACCAACATAATTAATAAATACCAATCCACACCAATATAATTATAAATACCAATCCACAGCAACATAATTAATAAATACCAATCAACACAAATACAATTATTAAATACCAATCAACACCAATATAATTAATAAATACCAATCCACACCAACATAATTAATAAATACCAATCCACACAAATATCATTAATAAATACCAATCAACACAAATATAACTAATAAATACCAATCCACACAAATATAATTAATAAATAACAATCAACACCAACATAATTAATAAATACCAATCAACACAAATATAATTATAAATACCAATCCACACAAATATAATTAATAAATACCAATCAACACAAATATAATTATAAATACCAATATACACAAATATAATTATAAATACCAATCAACACAAATATAACTAATAAATACCAATCCACACAAATATAATTAATAAATACCAATCAACACCAACATAATTAATAAATACCAATCAACACAAATATAATTAATAAATACCAATAAACACAAATATAATTATAAATACCAATCCACACAAATATAACTAATAAATACCAATCCACACAAATATAATTAATAAATACCAATCAACACAAATATAATTATAAATACCAATCAACACAAATATAACTAATAAATACCAATCAACACCAACATAATTAATAAATACCAATCCACACCAATATAATTATAAATACCAATCCTCACAAATATAATTATAAATACCAATCCACACCAACATAATTAATAAATACCAATCCACACAAATATAATTAATAAATACCAATCCACACCAACATAATTAATGAATACCAATCAACACCAACATAATTAATAAATACCAATCAACACCAACATAATTAATAAATACCAATCCACACCAATATAATTATAAATACCAATCCACACAAATATAATTAATAAATACCAATCAACACAAATATAATTATAAATACCAATCCACACCAACATAATTAATAAATACCAATCCACACCAATATAATTATAAATACCAATCCACAGCAACATAATTAATAAATACCAATCAACACAAATACAATTATTAAATACCAATCAACACCAACATAATTAATAAATACCAATCCACACCAACATAATTAATAAATACCAATCCACACAAATATCATTAATAAATACCAATCAACACAAATATAACTAATAAATACCAATCCACACAAATATAATTAATAAATAACAATCAACACCAACATAATTAATAAATACCAATCAACACAAATATAATTATAAATACCAATCCACACAAATATAATTAATAAATACCAATCAACACAAATATAATTATAAATACCAATAAACACAAATATAATTATAAATACCAATCAACACAAATATAACTAATAAATACCAATCCACACAAATATAATTAATAAATACCAATCAACACCAACATAATTAATAAATACCAATCAACACAAATATAATTAATAAATACCAATAAACACAAATATAATTATAAATACCAATCCACACAAATATAACTAATAAATACCAATCCATACAAATATAATTAATAAATACCAATCAACACAAATATAATTATAAATACCAATCCACACCAACATAATTAATAAATACCAATCCACACAAATATCATTAATAAATACCAATCAACACCAACATAATTAATAAATACCAATCAACACAAATATAATTATAAGTACCAATCCACACAAATATAATTAATAAATACCAATCCATACAAATATAATTATAAATACCAATCCACACAAATATAATTAATAAATACCAATCCACACCAACATAATTATAAATACCAATCCACACAAATATAATTAATAAATACCAATCAACACCAACATAATTATGAATACCAATCCACACAAATATAATTAATAAATACCAATCAACACAAATATAATTATAAATACCAATCCACACAAATATAATTAATAAATACCAATCAACACAAATATAATTATAAGTACCAATCCACACAAATATAATTAATAAATACCAAACAACACAAATATAATTATAAATACCAATCCACACAAATATAATTAATAAATACCAATCCACACAAATATAATTATAAATACCAATCCACACAAATATAATTAATAAATACCAATCAACACAAATATAATTATAAATACCAATCAACACAAATATAATTAATAAATACCAATCCACACCAACATAATTAATAAATACCAATCAACACAAATATAATTATAAATACCAATCCACACCAACATAATTAATAAATACCAATCCACACAAATATAATTAATAAATACCAATCAACACAAATATAATTATAAATACCAATCCACACCAACATAATTAATAAATACCAATCCGCACAAACATAATTAATAAATACCAATCAACACAAATATAATTAATTAATACCAGTCAACACAAATATAATTATAAATACCAATCCACACCAACATAATTAATAAATGCCATTCCGCACAAACATAATTAATAAATACCAATCCACACAAATATAATTAATAAATACCAATTAACACAAATATAATTATAAATACCAATCCACACCAACATAATTAATAAATACCAATCCGCACAAATATATTTAATAAATACCAATCCACACAAACATAATTAATAAATACCAATCAACACAAATATAATTAATAAATACCAATCCACACAAATATAATTAATAAATACCAATCAACACAAATATAATTATCAATACCAATCCACACCAACATAATTAATAAATACCAATCCACACCAATATAATTATAAATACCAATCCACACAAATATAATTAATAAATACCAATCAACACAAATATAATTATAAATACCAATCCACACCAACATAATTAATAAATACCAATCCACACCAATATAATTATAAATACCAATCCACACCAACATAATTAATAAATACCAATCCACACAAATATAATTAATAAATACCAATCAACACAAATATAATTAATAAATACCAATCCACATCAATATAATTAATAAATAGCAATCAACACAAATATAATTAATAAATACCAATCAACACCAACATAATTAATAAATACCAATCCACACCAATATAATTATAAATACCAATCCACACCAATATAATTAATAAATACCAATCAACACAAATATAATTAATAAATACCAATCCACACCAACATAATTAATAAATACCAATCCACACAAATATAATTAATAAATACCAATCAATACCAACATAATTATAAATACCAATCCACACAAATATAATTAGAAATACCAATCCACACCAACATAATTATAAATACCAATCCACACAAATATAATTAATAAATACCAATCAACACAAATAAAATTATAAATACCAATCCACACCAGCATAATTAATAAATACCAATCCACACAAATATAATTAATAAATACCAATCAACACAAATATAATTAATCAATACCAATCAACACCAACATAATTAATAAATACCAATCCACACCAATATTATTGATAAATACCAATCAACACAAATATAATTATAAATACCAAACCACACCAACATAATTAATAAATACCCATCCACACCAATATAATTAATAAATACCAATCAACACAAATATAATTATAAATACCAATCCACACCAACATAATTAATAAATACCAATCCACACAAATATAATTAATAAATACCAATCAACACAAATATATTTATAAATACCAATCCACATCAACATAATAAATAAATACCAATCCACACAAATATAATTAATAAATACCAATCAACACAAATATAATTGTAAATAGCAATCCACACCAACATAATTAATAAATACCAATCCACACAAATATAATTAATAAATACCAATTAACACAAATATAATTATAAATACCAATCCACACCAACATAATTAATAAATAGCAATCCACACAAATATAACTAATAAATACCAATCCACACAAATATAATTAATAAATACCAATCAACACCAACATAATTAATAAATACCAATCCACACAAATATAATTAATAAATACCAATCAACACAAATATAATTATAAATAGCAATCCACACCAACATAATTAATAAATACCAATCCACACAAACATAATTAATAAATACCAATCAACACAAATATAATTAATAAATACCAATCCACACAAATATAATTAATAAATACCAATCAACACAAATATAATTATCAATACCAATCCACACCAACATAATTAATAAATACCAATCCACACCAATATAATTATAAATACCAATCCACACAAATATAATTAATAAATACCAATCAACACAAATATAATTATAAATACCAATCCACACCAACATAATTAATAAATACCAATCCACACCAATATAATTATAAATACCAATCCACACCAACATAATTAATAAATACCAATCCACACAAATATAATTAATAAATACCAATCAACACAAATATAATTAATAAATACCAATCCACATCAATATAATTAATAAATAGCAATCAACACAAATATAATTAATAAATACCAATCAACACCAACATAATTAATAAATACCAATCCACACCAATATAATTATAAATACCAATCCACACAAATATAATTATAAATACCAATCCACACCAACATAATTAATAAATACCAATCCACACCAATATAATTATAAATACCAATCCACAGCAACATAATTAATAAATACCAATCAACACAAATACAATTATTAAATACCAATCAACACCAACATAATTAATAAATACCAATCCACACAAATATCATTAATAAATACCAATCAACACAAATATAACTAATAAATACCAATCCACACAAATATAATTAATAAATAACAATCAACACCAACATAATTAATAAATACCAATCAACACAAATATAATTATAAATACCAATCCACACAAATATAATTAATAAATACCAATCAACACAAATATAATTATAAATACCAATAAACACAAATATAATTATAAATACCAATCAACACAAATATAACTAATAAATACCAATCCACACAAATATAATTAATAAATACCAATCAACACCAACATAATTAATAAATACCAATCAACACAAATATAATTAATAAATACCAATAAACACAAATATAATTATAAATACCAATCCACACAAATATAACTAATAAATACCAATCCATACAAATATAATTAATAAATACCAATCAACACAAATATAATTATAAATACCAATCCACACCAACATAATTAATAAATACCAATCCACACAAATATCATTAATAAATACCAATCAACACCAACATAATTAATAAATACCAATCAACACAAATATAATTATAAGTACCAATCCACACAAATATAACTAATAAATACCAATCCACACAAATATAATTAATAAATACCAATCAACACCAACATAATTAATAAATACCAATCAACACAAATATAATTAATAAAAACCAATAAACACAAATATAATTATAAATACCAATCCACACAAATATAACTAATAAATACCAATCCATACAAATATAATTAATAAATACCAATCAACACAAATATAATTATAAATACCAATCCACACCAACATAATTAATAAATACCAATCCACACAAATATCATTAATAAATACCAATCAACACCAACATAATTAATAAATACCAATCAACACAAATATAATTATAAGTACCAATCCACACAAATATAATTAATAAATACCAATCCATACAAATATAATTATAAATACCAATCCACACAAATATAATTAATAAATACCAATCCACACCAACATAATTATAAATACCAATCCACACAAATATAATTAATAAATACCAATCAACACCAACATAATTATGAATACCAATCCACACAAATATAATTAATAAATACCAATCAACACAAATATAATTATAAATACCAATCCACACAAATATAATTAATAAATACCAATCAACACAAATATAATTATAAGTACCAATCCACACAAATATAATTAATAAATACCAAACAACACAAATATAATTATAAATACCAATCCACACAAATATAATTAATAAATACCAATCCACACAAATATAATTATAAATACCAATCCACACAAATATAATTAATAAATACCAATCAACACAAATATAATTATAAATACCAATCAACACAAATATAATTAATAAATACCAATCCACACCAACATAATTAATAAATACCAATCAACACAAATATAATTATAAATACCAATCCACACCAACATAATTAATAAATACCAATCCACACAAATATAATTAATAAATACCAATCAACACAAATATAATTATAAATACCAATCCACACCAACATAATTAATAAATACCAATCCGCACAAACATAATTAATAAATACCAATCAACACAAATATAATTAATTAATACCAGTCAACACAAATATAATTATAAATACCAATCCACACCAACATAATTAATAAATGCCATTCCGCACAAACATAATTAATAAATACCAATCCACACAAATATAATTAATAAATACCAATTAACACAAATATAATTATAAATACCAATCCACACCAACATAATTAATAAATACCAATCCGCACAAATATAATTAATAAATACCAATCCACCCAAACATAATTAATAAATACCAATCAACACAAATATAATTAATAAATACCAATCCACACAAATATAATTAATAAATACCAATCAACACAAATATAATTATCAATACCAATCCACACCAACATAATTAATAAATACCAATCCACACCAATATAATTATAAATACCAATCCACACAAATATAATTAATAAATACCAATCAACACAAATATAATTATAAATACCAATCCACACCAACATAATTAATAAATACCAATCCACACCAATATAATTATAAATACCAATCCACACCAACATAATTAATAAATACCAATCCACACAAATATAATTAATAAATACCAATCAACACAAATATAATTAATAAATACCAATCCACATCAATATAATTAATAAATAGCAATCAACACAAATATAATTAATAAATACCAATCAACACCAACATAATTAATAAATACCAATCCACACCAATATAATTATAAATACCAATCCACACCAATATAATTAATAAATACCAATCAACACAAATATAATTAATAAATACCAATCCACACCAACATAATTAATAAATACCAATCCACACAAATATAATTAATAAATACCAATCAATACCAACATAATTATAAATACCAATCCACACAAATATAATTAGAAATACCAATCCACACCAACATAATTATAAATACCAATCCACACAAATATAATTAATAAATACCAATCAACACAAATAAAATTATAAATACCAATCCACACCAGCATAATTAATAAATACCAATCCACACAAATATAATTAATAAATACCAATCAACACAAATATAATTAATCAATACCAATCAACACCAACATAATTAATAAATACCAATCCACACCAATATTATTGATAAATACCAATCAACACAAATATAATTATAAATACCAAACCACACCAACATAATTAATAAATACCCATCCACACCAATATAATTAATAAATACCAATCAACACAAATATAATTATAAATACCAATCCACACCAACATAATTAATAAATACCAATCCACACAAATATAATTAATAAATACCAATCAACACAAATATAATTATAAATACCAATCCACATCAACATAATAAATAAATACCAATCCACACAAATATAATTCATAAATACCAATCAACACAAATATAATTATAAATAGCAATCCACACCAACATAATTAATAAATACCAATCCACACAAATATAATTAATAAATACCAATTAACACAAATATAATTATAAATACCAATCCACACCAACATAATTAATAAATAGCAATCCACACAAATATAACTAATAAATACCAATCCACACAAATATAATTAATAAATACCAATCAACACCAACATAATTAATAAATACCAATCCACACAAATATAATTAATAAATACCAATCAACACAAATATAATTATAAATAGCAATCCACACCAACATAATTAATAAATACCAATCCACACAAACATAATTAATAAATACCAATCAACACAAATATAATTAATAAATACCAATCCACACAAATATAATTAATAAATACCAATCAACACAAATATAATTATCAATACCAATCCACACCAACATAATTAATAAATACCAATCCACACCAATATAATTATAAATACCAATCCACACAAATATAATTAATAAATACCAATCAACACAAATATAATTATAAATACCAATCCACACCAACATAATTAATAAATACCAATCCACACCAATATAATTATAAATACCAATCCACACCAACATAATTAATAAATACCAATCCACACAAATATAATTAATAAATACCAATCAACACAAATATAATTAATAAATACCAATCCACATCAATATAATTAATAAATAGCAATCAACTCAAATATAATTAATAAATACCAATCAACACCAACATAATTAATAAATACCAATCCACACCAATATAATTATAAATACCAATCCACACCAATATAATTAATAAATACCAATCAACACAAATATAATTAATACATACCAATCCACACCAGCATAATTAATAAATACCAATCCACACAAATATAATTAATAAATACCAATCAATACCAACATAATTATAAATACCAATCCACACAAATATAATTAGAAATACCAATCCACACCAACATAATTATAAATACCAATCCACACAAATATAATTAATAAATACCAATCAACACAAATAAAATTATAAATACCAATCCACACCAGCATAATTAATAAATACCAATCCACACAAATATAATTAATAAATACCAATCAACACAAATATAATTAATCAATACCAATCAACACCAACATAATTAATAAATACCAATCCACACCAATATTATTGATAAATACCAATCAACACAAATATAATTATAAATACCAAACCACACCAACATAATTAATAAATACCCATCCACACCAATATAATTAATAAATACCAATCAACACAAATATAATTATAAATACCAATCCACACCAACATAATTAATAAATACCAATCCACACAAATATAATTAATAAATACCAATCAACACAAATATAATTATAAATACCAATCCACATCAACATAATAAATAAATACCAATCCACACAAATATAATTAATAAATACCAATCAACACAAATATAATTATAAATAGCAATCCACACCAACATAATTAATAAATACCAATCCACACAAATATAATTAATAAATACCAATTAACACAAATATAATTATAAATACCAATCCACACCAACATAATTAATAAATAGCAATCCACACAAATATAACTAATAAATACCAATCCACACAAATATAATTAATAAATACCAATCAACACCAACATAATTAATAAATACCAATCCACACAAATATAATTAATAAATACCAATCAACACAAATATAATTATAAATAGCAATCCACACCAACATAATTAATAAATACCAATCCACACAAATATAATTAATAAATACCAATTAACACAAATATAATTATAAATACCAATCCACACCAACATAATTAATAAATAGCAATCCACACAAATATAACTAATAAATACCAATCCACACAAATATAATTAATAAATACCAATCCACACCAACATAATTAATAAATACCAATCCACACCAATATAATTAATAAATACCAATCAACACAAATATAATTATAAATACCAATCCACACCAACATAATTAATAAATACCAATCCACACAAATATAATTAATAAATACCAATCAACACAAATATAATTATAAATACCAATCCACATCAACATAATAAATAAATACCAATCCACACAAATATAATTAATAAATACCAATCAACACAAATATAATTATAAATAGCAATCCACACCAACATAATTAATAAATACCAATCAACACAAATATAATTATTAAATACCAATTAACACAAATATAATTATAAATACCAATCCACACCAACATAATTAATAAATAGCAATCCACACAAATATAACTAATAAATACCAATCCACACAAATATAATTAATAAATACCAATCAACACAAATATAATTATAAATACCAATCCACACCAACATAATTAATAAATACCAATCCACACAAATATAATTAATAAATACCAATCAACACAAATATAATTATAAATACCAATCCACATCAACATAATAAATAAATACCAATCCACACAAATATAATTAATAAATACCAATCAACACAAATATAATTATAAATAGCAATCCACACCAACATAATTAATAAATACCAATCCACACAAATATAATTAATAAATACCAATTAACACAAATATAATTATAAATACCAATCCACACCAACATAATTAATAAATAGCAATCCACACAAATATAACTAATAAATACCAATCCACACAAATATAATTAATAAATACCAATCAACACCAACATAATTAATAAATACCAATCCACACAAATATAATTAATAAATACCAATCAACACAAATATAATTATAAATAGCAATCCACACCAACATAATTAATAAATACCAATCCACACAAATATAATTAATAAATACCAATTAACACAAATATAATTATAAATACCAATCCACACCAACATAATTAATAAATAGCAATCCATACAAATATAACTAATAAATACCAATCCACACAAATATAATTAATAAATACCATACAACACCAACATAATTAATAAATACCAATCCACAGAAATATAACTAATAAATACCAATCCACACAAATATAATTATAAATACCAATCCACACCAACATAATTAATAAATACCAATCCGCACAAACATAATTAATAAATACCAATCAACACAAATATAATTAATTAATACCAGTCAACACAAATATAATTATAAATACCAATCCACACCAACATAATTAATAAATGCCATTCCGCACAAACATAATTAATAAATACCAATCCACACAAATATAATTAATAAATACCAATTAACACAAATATAATTATAAATACCAATCCACACCAACATAATTAATAAATACCAATCCGCACAAATATAATTAATAAATACCAATCCACACAAACATAATTAATAAATACCAATCAACACAAATATAATGAATAAATACCAATCCACACAAATATAATTAATAAATACCAATCAACACAAATATAATTATCAATACCAATCCACACCAACATAATTAATAAATACCAATCCACACCAATATAATTATAAATACCAATCCACACAAATATAATTAATAAATACCAATCAACACAAATATAATTATAAATACCAATCCACACCAACATAATTAATAAATACCAATCCACACCAATATAAGTATAAATACCAATCCACACCAACATAATTAATAAATACCAATCCACACAAATATAATTAATAAATACCAATCAACACAAATATAATTAATAAATACCAATCCACATCAATATAATTAATAAATAGCAATCAACACAAATATAATTAAAAAATACCAATCAACACCAACATAATTAATAAATACCAATCCACACCAATATAATTATAAATACCAATCCACACCAATATAATTAATAAATACCAATCAACACAAATATAATTAATAAATACCAATCCACACCAACATAATTAATAAATATCAATCCACACAAATATAATTAATAAATACCAATCAATACCAACATAATTATAAATACCAATCCACACAAATATAATTAGAAATACCAATCCACACCAACATAATTATAAATACCAATCCACACAAATATAATTAATAAATACCAATCCACACAAATATAATTATAAATACCAATCCACACCAACATAATTAATAAATACCAATCCGCACAAACATAATTAATAAATACCAATCAACACAAATATAATTAATTAATACCAGTCAACACAAATATAATTATAAATACCAATCCACACCAACATAATTAATAAATGCCATTCCGCACAAACATAATTAATAAATACCAATCCACACAAATATAATTAATAAATACCAATTAACACAAATATAATTATAAATACCAATCCACACCAACATAATTAATAAATACCAATCCGCACAAATATAATTAATAAATACCAATCCACACAAACATAATTAATAAATACCAATCAACACAAATATAATGAATAAATACCAATCCACACAAATATAATTAATAAATACCAATCAACACAAATATAATTATCAATACCAATCCACACCAACATAATTAATAAATACCAATCCACACCAATATAATTATAAATACCAATCCACACAAATATAATTAATAAATACCAATCAACACAAATATAATTATAAATACCAATCCACACCAACATAATTAATAAATACCAATCCACACCAATATAAGTATAAATACCAATCCACACCAACATAATTAATAAATACCAATCCACACAAATATAATTAATAAATACCAATCAACACAAATATAATTAATAAATACCAATCCACATCAATATAATTAATAAATAGCAATCAACACAAATATAATTAAAAAATACCAATCAACACCAACATAATTAATAAATACCAATCCACACCAATATAATTATAAATACCAATCCACACCAATATAATTAATAAATACCAATCAACACAAATATAATTAATAAATACCAATCCACACCAACATAATTAATAAATATCAATCCACACAAATATAATTAATAAATACCAATCAATACCAACATAATTATAAATACCAATCCACACAAATATAATTAGAAATACCAATCCACACCAACATAATTATAAATACCAATCCACACAAATATAATTAATAAATACCAATCAACACAAATAAAATTATAAATACCAATCCACACCAACATAATTAATAAATACCAATCCACACAAATATAATTAATAAATACCAATCAACACAAATATAATTAATAAATACCAATCAACACCAACATAATTAATAAATACCAATCCACACCAATATTATTGATAAATACCAATCAACACAAATATAATTATAAATACCAATCCACACCAACATAATTAATAAATACCAATCCACACCAATATAATTAATAAATACCAATCAACACAAATATAATTATAAATACCAATCCACACCAACATAATTAATAAATACCAATCCACACAAATATAATTAATAAATACCAATCCACACCAACATAATTAATAAATACCAATCAACACAAATATAATTAATAAATACCAATCCACACCAACATAATTAATAAATACCAATCCACACAAATATCATTAATAAATACCAATCAACACAAATATAATTATAAATACCAATCCACACCAACATAATTAATAAATACCAATCCACACAAATATAATTAATAAATACCAATCCACACCAACATAATTAATAAATACCAATCCACACAAATATCATTAATAAATACCAATCAACACAAATATAATTAATAAATACCAATCAACACAAATATAATTATAAATACCAATCCACACCAACATAATTAATAAATACCAATCCACACAAATATAATTAATAAATACCAATCCACACCAACATAATTAATAAATACCAATCCACACAAATATCATTAATAAATACCAATCAACACAAATATAATTAATAAATACCAATCAACACAAATATAATTATAAATACCAATCCACACCAACATAATTAATAAATACCAATCCACACCGACATAATTAATAAATAACAATCAACACAAATATAATTATAAATACCAATCCACACCAACATAATTAATAAATACCAATCCACACAAATATAATTAATAAATACCAATCCACCCCAACATAATTAATAAATACCAATCAACACAAATATAATTAATAAATACCAATCCACACCAACATAATTAATAAATACCAATCCACACAAATATCATTAATAAATACCAATCAGCACAAATATAATTATAAATACCAATCCACACCAACATAATAAATAAATACCATTCCACACAAATATAATTAATAAATACCAATCAACACAAATATAATTATAAATACCAATTCACACCAACATAATTAATAAATACCAATCCGCACAAACATAATTAATAAATACCAATCAACACAAATATAATTAATAAATACCAATCAACACAAATATAATTATAAATACCAATCCACACCAACATAATTAATAAATACCAATCCGCACAAACATAATTAATAAATACCAATCCACACAAATATAATTAATAAATACCAATCCGCACAAACATAATTAATAAATACCAATCAACACAAATATAATTAATAAATACCAATCCACACAAATATAATTAATAAATACCAATCAACACAAATATAATTATAAATAGCAATCCACACCAACATAATTAATAAATACCAATCCACACAAATATAATTAATAAATACCAATTAACACAAATATAATTATAAATACCAATCCACACCAACATAATTAATAAATAGCAATCCACACAAATATAACTAATAAATACCAATCCACACAAATATAATTAATAAATACCAATCAACACCAACATAATTAATAAATATCAATCCACACAAATATAATTAATAAATACCAATCAACACAAATATAATTATAAATAGCAATCCACACCAACATAATTAATAAATACCAATCCACACAAATATAATTATAAATACCAATCCACACAAATATAATTAATAAATACCAATCAACACAAATATAATTATAAATACCAATCCACACCAACATAATTAATAAATACCAATCCACACCAATATAAGTATAAATACCAATCCACACCAACATAATTAATAAATACCAATCCACACAAATATAATTAATAAATACCAATCAACACAAATATAATTAATAAATACCAATCCACATCAATATAATTAATAAATAGCAATCAACACAAATATAATTAAAAAATACCAATCAACACCAACATAATTAATAAATACCAATCCACACCAATATAATTATAAATACCAATCCACACCAATATAATTAATAAATACCAATCAACACAAATATAATTAATAAATACCAATCCACACCAACATAATTAATAAATATCAATCCACACAAATATAATTAATAAATACCAATCAATACCAACATAATTATAAATACCAATCCACACAAATATAATTAGAAATACCAATCCACACCAACATAATTATAAATACCAATCCACACAAATATAATTAATAAATACCAATCCACACAAATATAATTATAAATACCAATCCACACCAACATAATTAATAAATACCAATCCGCACAAACATAATTAATAAATACCAATCAACACAAATATAATTAATTAATACCAGTCAACACAAATATAATTATAAATACCAATCCACACCAACATAATTAATAAATGCCATTCCGCACAAACATAATTAATAAATACCAATCCACACAAATATAATTAATAAATACCAATTAACACAAACATAATTAATAAATACCAATCAACACAAATATAATGAATAAATACCAATCCACACAAATATAATTAATAAATACCAATCAACACAAATATAATTATCAATACCAATCCACACCAACATAATTAATAAATACCAATCCACACCAATATAATTATAAATACCAATCCACACAAATATAATTAATAAATACCAATCAACACAAATATAATTATAAATACCAATCCACACCAACATAATTAATAAATACCAATCCACACCAATATAAGTATAAATACCAATCCACACCAACATAATTAATAAATACCAATCCACACAAATATAATTAATAAATACCAATCAACACAAATATAATTAATAAATACCAATCCACATCAATATAATTAATAAATAGCAATCAACACAAATATAATTAAAAAATACCAATCAACACCAACATAATTAATAAATACCAATCCACACCAATATAATTATAAATACCAATCCACACCAATATAATTAATAAATACCAATCAACACAAATATAATTAATAAATACCAATCCACACCAACATAATTAATAAATATCAATCCACACAAATATAATTAATAAATACCAATCAATACCAACATAATTATAAATACCAATCCACACAAATATAATTAGAAATACCAATCCACACCAACATAATTATAAATACCAATCCACACAAATATAATTAATAAATACCAATCAACACAAATAAAATTATAAATACCAATCCACACCAACATAATTAATAAATACCAATCCACACAAATATAATTAATAAATACCAATCAACACAAATATAATTAATAAATACCAATCAACACCAACATAATTAATAAATACCAATCCACACCAATATTATTGATAAATACCAATCAACACAAATATAATTATAAATACCAATCCACACCAACATAATTAATAAATACCAATCCACACCAATATAATTAATAAATACCAATCAACACAAATATAATTATAAATACCAATCCACACCAACATAATTAATAAATACCAATCCACACAAATATAATTAATAAATACCAATCCACACCAACATAATTAATAAATACCAATCAACACAAATATAATTAATAAATACCAATCCACACCAACATAATTAATAAATACCAATCCACACAAATATCATTAATAAATACCAATCAACACAAATATAATTATAAATACCAATCCACACCAACATAATTAATAAATACCAATCCACACAAATATAATTAATAAATACCAATCCACACCAACATAATTAATAAATACCAATCCA
Source organism: Heterodontus francisci (assembly GCF_036365525.1). NCBI lineage: Eukaryota > Metazoa > Chordata > Chondrichthyes > Heterodontiformes > Heterodontidae > Heterodontus > Heterodontus francisci. The sequence goes on along the minus strand of NW_027140995.1, from coordinate 17,868 downwards.
CACAAATATCATTAATAAATACCAATCAACACAAATATAATTAATAAATACCAATCAACACAAATATAATTATAAATACCAATCCACACCAACATAATTAATAAATACCAATCCACACAAATATAATTAATAAATACCAATCCACACCAACATAATTAATAAATACCAATCCACACAAATATCATTAATAAATACCAATCAACACAAATATAATTAATAAATACCAATCAACACAAATATAATTATAAATACCAATCCACACCAACATAATTAATAAATACCAATCCACACCGACATAATTAATAAATAACAATCAACACAAATATAATTATAAATACCAATCCACACCAACATAATTAATAAATACCAATCCACACAAATATAATTAATAAATACCAATCCACCCCAACATAATTAATAAATACCAATCAACACAAATATAATTAATAAATACCAATCCACACCAACATAATTAATAAATACCAATCCACACAAATATCATTAATAAATACCAATCAGCACAAATATAATTATAAATACCAATCCACACCAACATAATAAATAAATACCATTCCACACAAATATAATTAATAAATACCAATCAACACAAATATAATTATAAATACCAATTCACACCAACATAATTAATAAATACCAATCCGCACAAACATAATTAATAAATACCAATCAACACAAATATAATTATAAATACCAATCCACACCAACATAATTAATAAATACCAATCCACACCGACATAATTAATAAATAACAATCAACACAAATATAATTATAAATACCAATCCACACCAACATAATTAATAAATACCAATCCACACAAATATAATTAATAAATACCAATCCACCCCAACATAATTAATAAATACCAATCAACACAAATATAATTAATAAATACCAATCCACACCAACATAATTAATAAATACCAATCCACACAAATATCATTAATAAATACCAATCAGCACAAATATAATTATAAATACCAATCCACACCAACATAATAAATAAATACCATTCCACACAAATATAATTAATAAATACCAATCAACACAAATATAATTATAAATACCAATTCACACCAACATAATTAATAAATACCAATCCGCACAAACATAATTAATAAATGCCAATCAACACCAACATAATTAATAAATACCAATCCACAAAAATATAATTATAAATACCAATCAACACCGATATAATTATAAATACCAATCAACACCAACATAATTAATAAATACCAATCAACACCGATATAATTAATAAATACCAATCCACACCAACATAATTAATAAATACCAATCCACACAAATATCATTAATAAATACCAATCAGCACAAATATAATTATAAATACCAATCCACACCAACATAATAAATAAATACCATTCCACACAAATATAATTAATAAATACCAATCAACACAAATATAATTATAAATACCAATTCACACCAACATAATTAATAAATACCAATCCGCACAAACATAATTAATAAATACCAATCAACACAAATATAATTAATAAATACCAATCAACACAAATATAATTATAAATACCAATCCACACCAACATAATTAATAAATACCAATCCGCACAAACATAATTAATAAATACCAATCCACACAAATATAATTAATAAATACCAATCCGCACAAACATAATTAATAAATACCAATCAACACAAATATAATTAATAAATACCAATCCACACAAATATAATTAATAAATACCAATCAACACAAATATAATTATAAATAGCAATCCACACCAACATAATTAATAAATACCAATCCACACAAATATAATTAATAAATACCAATTAACACAAATATAATTATAAATACCAATCCACACCAACATAATTAATAAATAGCAATCCACACAAATATAACTAATAAATACCAATCCACACAAATATAATTAATAAATACCAATCAACACCAACATAATTAATAAATATCAATCCACACAAATATAATTAATAAATACCAATCAACACAAATATAATTATAAATAGCAATCCACACCAACATAATTAATAAATACCAATCCACACAAATATAATTAATAAATACCAATTAACACAAATATAATTATAAATGCCATTCCGCACAAACATAATTAATAAATACCAATCCACACAAATATAATTAATAAATACCAATTAACACAAATATAATTATAAATACCAATCCACACCAACATAATTAATAAATACCAATCCGCACAAATATAATTAATAAATACCAATCCACACAAACATAATTAATAAATACCAATCAACACAAATATAATGAATAAATACCAATCCACACAAATATAATTAATAAATACCAATCAACACAAATATAATTATCAATACCAATCCACACCAACATAATTAATAAATACCAATCCACACCAATATAATTATAAATACCAATCCACACAAATATAATTAATAAATACCAATCAACACAAATATAATTATAAATACCAATCCACACCAACATAATTAATAAATACCAATCCACACCAATATAAGTATAAATACCAATCCACACCAACATAATTAATAAATACCAATCCACACAAATATAATTAATAAATACCAATCAACACAAATATAATTAATAAATACCAATCCACATCAATATAATTAATAAATAGCAATCAACACAAATATAATTAATAAATACCAATCAACACCAACATAATTAATAAATACCAATCCACACCAATATAATTATAAATACCAATCCACACCAATATAATTAATAAATACCAATCAACACAAATATAATTAATAAATACCAATCCACACCAACATAATTAATAAATGTCAATCCACACAAATATAATTAATAAATACCAATCAATACCAACATAATTATAAATACCAATCCACACAAATATAATTAGAAATACCAATCCACACCAACATAATTATAAATACCAATCCACACAAATATAATTAATAAATACCAATCAACACAAATAAAATTATAAATACCAATCCACACCAACATAATTAATAAATACCAATCCACACAAATATAATTAATAAATACCAATCAACACAAATATAATTAATAAATACCAATCAACACCAACATAATTAATAAATACCAATCCACACCAATATTATTGATAAATACCAATCAACACAAATATAATTATAAATACCAATCCACACCAACATAATTAATAAATACCAATCCACACCAATATAATTAATAAATGCCAATCAACACAAATATAATTATAAATACCAATCCACACCAACATAATTAATAAATACCAATCCACACAAATATAATTAATAAATACCAATCCACACCAACATAATTAATAAATACCAATCCACACAAATATCATTAATAAATACCAATCAACACAAATATAATTATAAATACCAATCCACACCAACATAATTAATAAATACCAATCCACACAAATATAATTAATAAATACCAATCCACACCAACATAATTAATAAATACCAATCCACACAAATATCATTAATAAATACCAATCAACACAAATATAATTAATAAATACCAATCAACACAAATATAATTATAAATACCAATCCACACCAACATAATTAATAAATACCAATCCACACAAATATAATTAATAAATACCAATCCACACCAACATAATTAATAAATACCAATCCACACAAATATCATTAATAAATACCAATCAACACAAATATAATTAATAAATACCAATCAACACAAATATAATTATAAATACCAATCCACACCAACATAATTAATAAATACCAATCCACACCGACATAATTAATAAATAACAATCAACACAAATATAATTATAAATACCAATCCACACCAACATAATTAATAAATACCAATCCACACAAATATAATTAATAAATACCAATCCACACCAACATAATTAATAAATACCAATCAACACAAATATAATTAATAAATACCAATCCACACCAACATAATTAATAAATACCAATCCACACAAATATCATTAATAAATACCAATCAGCACAAATATAATTATAAATACCAATCCACACCAACATAATTAATAAATACCAATCCACACAAATATAATTAATAAATACCAATCAACACAAATATAATTATAAATACCAATTCACACCAACATAATTAATAAATACCAATCCGCACAAACATAATTAATAAATACCAATCAACACAAATATAATTAATAAATACCAATCAACACAAATATAATTATAAATACCAATCCACACCAACATAATTAATAAATACCAATCCGCACAAACATAATTAATAAATACCAATCCACACAAATATAATTAATAAATACCAATCCGCACAAACATAATTAATAAATACCAATCAACACAAATATAATTAATAAATACCAATCCACACAAATATAATTAATAAATACCAATCAACACAAATATAATTATAAATAGCAATCCACACCAACATAATTAATAAATACCAATCCACACAAATATAATTAATAAATACCAATTAACACAAATATAATTATAAATACCAATCCACACCAACATAATTAATAAATAGCAATCCACACAAATATAACTAATAAATACCAATCCACACAAATATAATTAATAAATACCAATCAACACCAACATAATTAATAAATATCAATCCACACAAATATAATTAATAAATACCAATCAACACAAATATAATTATAAATAGCAATCCACACCAACATAATTAATAAATACCAATCCACACAAATATAATTAATAAATACCAATTAACACAAATATAATTATAAATACCAATCCACACCAACATAATTAATAAATAGCAATCCACACAAATATAACTAATAAATACCAATCCACACAAATATAATTAATAAATAACAATCAACACCAACATAATTAATAAACACCAATCAACACAAATATAACTAATAAATACCAATCCACACAAATATAATTAATAAATACCAATCAACACAAATATAACTAATAAATACCAATCAACACAAATATAATTATAAATACCAATCCACACCAACATAATTATAAATACCAATCCACACAAATATAACTAATAAATACCAATCTACACCAACATAATTATAAATACCAATCCACACCAACATAATTAATAAATACCAATCAACACCAACATAATTATAAATACCAATCCACACAAATATAATTAATAAATACCAATCAACACAAATATAATTATAAATACCAATCCACACCAACATTATTAATAAATACCAATCCACACCAATATAATTAATAAATACCAATCAACACAAATATAATTATAAATACCAATCCACACCAACATAATTAATAAATACCAATCCACACAAATAAAATTAATAAATACCAATCAACACAAATATAATTATAAATACCAATCCACACCAACATAATTAATAAATACCAATCCACACAAATATAATTAATAAATACCAATCAACACAAATATAATTATAAATACCAATCCACACCAACATAATTAATAAATACCAATCCACACAAATATAATAAATAAATACCAATCAACACCAACATAATTAATAAATACCAATCAACACAAATATAATTAATAAATACCAATCAACACAAATATAATTATAAATACCAATAAACACAAATATAATTAATAAATACCAATCCACACAAATATAATTAATAAATACCAATCAACACAAATATAATTATAAATACCAATCCACACAAATATAATTAATAAATACCAATCCACACCAACATAATTAATAAATAGCAATCCACACAAATATAACTAATAAATACCAATCCACACAAATATAATTAATAAATAACAATCAACACCAACATAATTAATAAATACCAATCCACACAAATATAACTAATAAATACCAATCCACACAAATATCATTAATAAATACCAATCAACACCAACATAATTAATAAATACCAATCAACGCAAATATAATTATAAGTACCAATCCACACAAATATAATTAATAAATACCAATCCATACAAATATAATTATAAATACCAATCCACACAAATATAATTAATAAATACCAATCCACGCAAATATAATTATAAATACCAATCAACACAAATATAATTAATAAATACCAATCCACACCAACATAATTATAAATATCAATCCACACAAATATAATTAATAAATACCAATCAACACCAACATAATTATGAATACCAATCCACACAAATATAATTAATAAATACCAATCAACACAAATATAATTATAAATACCAATCCACACAAATATAATTAATAAATACCAATCAACACAAATATAATTATAAATACCAATCCACACAAATATAATTAATAAATACCAAACAACACAAATATAATTATAAATACCAATCCACACAAATATAATTAATAAATACCAATCCACACAAATATAATTATAAATACCAATCCACACAAATATAATTAATAAATACCAATCAACACAAATATAATAATAAATACCAATCAACACAAATATAATTAATAAATACCAATCCACACCAACATAATTAATAAATACCAATCAACACAAATATAATTATAAATACCAATCCACACCAACATAATTAATAAATACCAATCCACACAAATATAATTAATAAATACCAATCAACACAAATATAATTATAAATACCAATCCACACCAACATAATTAATAAATACCAATCCGCACAAACATAATTAATAAATACCAATCAACACAAATATAATTAATTAATACCAGTCAACACAAATATAATTATAAATACCAATCCACACCAACATAATTAATAAATGCCATTCCGCACAAATATAATTAATAAATACCAATCCACACAAATATAATTAATAAATACCAATTAACACAAATATAATTATAAATACCAATCCACACCAACATAATTAATAAATAGCAATCCGCACAAATATAATTAATAAATACCAATCCACACAAACATAATTAATAAATACCAATCAAAACAAATATAATTAATAAATACCAATCCACACAAATATAATTAATAAATACCAATCAACACAAATATAATTATCAATACCAATCCACACCAACATAATTAATAAATACCAATCCACACCAATATAATTATAAATACCAATCCACACAAATATAATTAATAAATACCAATCAACACAAATATAATTATAAATACCAATCCACACCAACATAATTAATAAATACCAATCCACACCAATATAATTATAAATACCAATCCACACCAACATAATTAATAAATACCAATCCACACAAATATAATTAATAAATACCAATCAACACAAATATAATTAATAAATACCAATCCACATCAATATAATTAATAAATAGCAATCAACACAAATATAATTAATAAATACCAATCAACACCAACATAATTAATAAATACCAATCCACACCAATATAATTATAAATACCAATCCACACCAATATAATTAATAAATACCAATCAACACAAATATAATTAATAAATACCAATCCACACCAACATAATTAATAAATACCAATCCACACAAATATAATTAATAAATACCAATCAACACAAATATAATTAATAAATACCAATCAATACCAACATAATTATAAATACCAATCCACACAAATATAATTAGAAATACCAATCCACACCAACATAATTATAAATACCAATCCACACAAATATAATTAATAAATACCAATCAACACAAATAAAATTATAAATACCAATCCACACCAGCATAATTAATAAATACCAATCCACACAAATATAATTAATAAATACCAATCAACACAAATATAATTAATCAATACCAATCAACACCAACATAATTAATAAATACCAATCCACACCAATATTATTGATAAATACCAATCAACACAAATATAATTATAAATACCAATCCACACCAACATAATTAATAAATACCCATCCACACCGATATAATTAATAAATACCAATCAACACAAATATAATTATAAATACCAATCCACACCAACATAATTAATAAATACCAATCCACACAAATATAATTAATAAATACCAATCAACACAAATATAATTATAAATACCAATCCACATCAACATAATAAATAAATACCAATCCACACAAATATAATTAATAAATACCAATCAACACAAATATAATTATAAATAGCAATCCACACCAACATAATTAATAAATACCAATCCACACAAACATAATTAATAAATACCAATCAACACAAATATAATTAATAAATACCAATCCACACAAATATAATTAATAAATACCAATCAACACAAATATAATTATCAATACCAATCCACACCAACATAATTAATAAATACCAATCCACACCAATATAATTATAAATACCAATCCACACAAATATAATTAATAAATACCAATCAACACAAATATAATTATAAATACCAATCCACACCAACATAATTAATAAATACCAATCCACACCAATATAATTATAAATACCAATCCACACCAACATAATTAATAAATACCAATCCACACAAATATAATTAATAAATACCAATCAACACAAATATAATTAATAAATACCAATCCACATCAATATAATTAATAAATAGCAATCAACACAAATATAATTAATAAATACCAATCAACACCAACATAATTAATAAATACCAATCCACACCAATATAATTATAAATACCAATCCACACCAATATAATTAATAAATACCAATCAACACAAATATAATTAATAAATACCAATCCGCACCAACATAATTAATAAATACCAATCCACACAAATATAATTAATAAATACCAATCAACACAAATATAATTAATAAATACCAATCAATACCAACATAATTATAAATACCAATCCACACAAATATAATTAGAAATACCAATCCACACCAACATAATTATAAATACCAATCCACACAAATATAATTAATAAATACCAATCAACACAAATAAAATTATAAATACCAATCCACACCAGCATAATTAATAAATACCAATCCACACAAATATAATTAATAAATACCAATCAACACAAATATAATTAATCAATACCAATCAACACCAACATAATTAATAAATACCAATCCACACCAATATTATTGATAAATACCAATCAACACAAATATAATTATAAATACCAATCCACACCAACATAATTAATAAATACCCATCCACACCGATATAATTAATAAATACCAATCAACACAAATATAATTATAAATAGCAATCCACACCAACATAATTAATAAATACCAATCCACACAAATATAATTAATAAATACCAATCAACACAAATATAATTATAAATACCAATCCACATCAACATAATAAATAAATACCAATCCACACAAATATAATTAATAAATACCAATCAACACAAATATAATTATAAATAGCAATCCACACCAACATAATTAATAAATACCAATCCACACAAATATAATTAATAAATACCAATTAACACAAATATAATTATAAATACCAATCCACACCAACATAATTAATAAATAGCAATCCACACAAATATAACTAATAAATACCAATCCACAGAAATATAATTAATAAATACCAATCAACACCAACATAATTAATAAATACCAATCCACACAAATATAATTAATAAATACCAATCAACACAAATATAATTATAAATAGCAATCCACACCAACATAATTAATAAATACCAATCCACACAAATATAATTAATAAATACCAATTAACACAAATATAATTATAAATACCAATCCACACCAACATAATTAATAAATAGCAATCCACACAAATATAACTAATAAATACCAATCCACACAAATATAATTAATAAATACCAATCCACACCAACATAATTAATAAATACCAATCCACACCAATATAATTAATAAATACCAATCAACACAAATATAATTATAAATACCAATCCACACCAACATAATTAATAAATACCAATCCACACAAATATAATTAATAAATACCAATCAACACAAATATAATTATAAATACCAATCCACATCAACATAATAAATAAATACCAATCCACACAAATATAATTAATAAATACCAATCAACACAAATATAATTATAAATAGCAATCCACACCAACATAATTAATAAATACCAATCCACACAAATATATTTAATAAATACCAATTAACACAAATATAATTATAAATACCAATCCACACCAACATAATTAATAAATAGCAATCCACACAAATATAACTAATAAATACCAATCCACACAAATATAATTAATAAATACCAATCAACACCAACATAATTAATAAATACCAATCCACACAAATATAATTAATAAATACCAATCAACACAAATATAATTATAAATAGCAATCCACACCAACATAATTAATAAATACCAATCCACACAAATATAATTAATTAATACCAATTAACACAAATATAATTATAAATACCAATCCACACCAACATAATTAATAAATAGCAATCCACACAAATATAACTAATAAATACCAATCCACACAAATATAATTAATAAATACCAATCAACACCAACATAATTAATAAATACCAATCCACACAAATATAACTAATAAATACCAATCCACACAAATATAATTATAAATACCAATCCACACCAACATAATTAATAAATACCAATCCGCACAAACATAATTAATAAATACCAATCAACACAAATATAATTAATTAATACCAGTCAACACAAATATAATTATAAATAACAATCCACACCAACATAATTAATAAATGCCATTCCGCACAAACATAATTAATAAATACCAATCCACACAAATATAATTAATAAATACCAATTAACACAAATATAATTATAAATACCAATCCACACCAACATAATTAATAAATACCAATCCGCACAAATATAATTAATAAATACCAATCCACACAAACATAATTAATAAATACCAATCAACACAAATATAATTAATAAATACCAATCCACACAAATATAATTAATAAATACCAATCAACACAAATATAATTATCAATACCAATCCACACCAACATAATTAATAAATACCAATCCACACCAATATAATTATAAATACCAATCCACACAAATATAATTAATAAATACCAATCAACACAAATATAATTATAAATACCAATCCACACCAACATAATTAATAAATACCAATCCACACCAATATAATTATAAATACCAATCCACACCAACATAATTAATAAATACCAATCCACACAAATATAATTAATAAATACCAATCAACACAAATATAATTAATAAATACCAATCCACATCAATATAATTAATAAATAGCAATCAACACAAATATAATTAATAAATACCAATCAACACCAACATAATTAATAAATACCAATCCACACCAATATAATTATAAATACCAATCCACACCAATATAATTAATAAATACCAATCAACACAAATATAATTAATAAATACCAATCCACACCAACATAATTAATAAATACCAATCCACACAAATATAATTAATAAATACCAATCAATACCAACATAATTATAAATACCAATCCACACAAATATAATTAGAAATACCAATCCACACCAACATAATTATAAATACCAATCCACACAAATATAATTAATAAATACCAATCAACACAAATAAAATTATAAATACCAATCCACACCAACATAATTAATAAATACCAATCCACACAAATATAATTAATAAATACCAATCAACACAAATATAATTAATAAATACCAATCAACACCAACATAATTAATAAATACCAATCCACACCAATATTATTGATAAATACCAATCAACACAAATATAATTAATAAATACCAATCAACACAAATATAATTATAAATACCAATCCACACCAACATAATTAATAAATACCAATCCACACCAATATAATTAATAAATACCAATCAACACAAATATAATTATAAATACCAATCCACACCAACATAATTAATAAATACCAATCCACACAAATATAATTAATAAATACCAATCCACACCAACATAATTAATAAATACCAATCAACACAAATATAATTAATAAATACCAATCCACACCAACATAATTAATAAATACCAATCCACACAAATATCATTAATAAATACCAATCAACACAAATATAATTATAAATACCAATCCACACCAACATAATTAATAAATACCAATCCACACAAATATAATTAATAAATACCAATCCATACCAACATAATTAATAAATCCCAATCCACACAAATATCATTAATAAATACCAATCCACACCAACATAATTAATAAATACCAATCCACACAAATATAATTAATAAATACCAATCCACACCAACATAATTAATAAATACCAATCAACACAAATATAATTAATAAATACCAATCCACACCAACATAATTAATAAATACCAATCCACACAAATATCATTAATAAATACCAATCAGCACAAATATAATTATAAAGACCAATCCACACCAACATAATTAATAAATACCAATCCACACAAATATAATTAATAAATACCAATCAACACAAATATAATTATAAATACCAATTCACACCAACATAATTAATAAATACCAATCCGCACAAACATAATTAATAAATACCAATCAACACAAATATAATTAATAAATACCAATCAACACAAATATAATTGTAAATACCAATCCACACCAACATAATTAATAAATACCAATCCGCACAAACATAATTAATAAATACCAATCCACACAAATATAATTAATAAATACCAATCCGCACAAACATAATTAATAAATACCAATCAACACAAATATAATTAATAAATACCAATCCACACAAATATAATTAATAAATACCAATCAACACAAATATAATTATAAATAGCAATCCACACCAACATAATTAATAAATACCAATCCACACAAATATAATTAATAAATACCAATTAACACAAATATAATTATAAATACCAATCCACACCAACATAATTAATAAATAGCAATCCACACAAATATAACTAATAAATACCAATCCACACAAATATAATTAATAAATACCAATCAACACCAACATAATTAATAAATATCAATCCACACAAATATAATTAATAAATACCAATCAACACAAATATAATTATAAATAGCAATCCACACCAACATAATTAATAAATACCAATCCACACAAATATAATTAATAAATACCAATTAACACAAATATTATTATAAATACCAATCCACACCAACATAATTAATAAATAGCAATCCACACAAATATAACTAATAAATACCAATCCACACAAATATAATTAATAAATACCAATCAACACCAACATAATTAATAAATACCAATCCACACAAATATAATTAATAAATACCAATCAACACAAATATAATTATAAATAGCAATCCACACCAACATAATTAATAAATACCAATCCACACAAATATAATTAATAAATACCAATTAACACAAATATAATTATAAATACCAATCCACACCAACATAATTAATAAATAGCAATCCACACAAATATAACTAATAAATACCAATCCACACAAATATAATTAATAAATACCAATCCACACCAACATAATTAATAAATACCAATCCACACCAATATAATTAATAAATACCAATCAACACAAATATAATTATAAATACCAATCCACACCAACATAATTAATAAATACCAATCCACACAAATATAATTAATAAATACCAATCAACACAAATATAATTATAAATACCAATCCACATCAACATAATAAATAAATACCAATCCACACAAATATAATTCATAAATACCAATCAACACAAATATAATTATAAATAGCAATCCACACCAACATAATTAATAAATACCAGTCCACACAAATATAATTAATAAATACCAATTAACACAAATATAATTATAAATACCAATCCACACCAACATAATTAATAAATAGCAATCCACACAAATATAACTAATAAATACCAATCCACACAAATATAATTAATAAATACCAATCAACACCAACATAATTAATAAATACCAATCCACACAAATATAATTAATAAATACCAATCAACACAAATATAATTATAAATAGCAATCCACACCAACATAATTAATAAATACCAATCCACACAAATATAATTAATAAATACCAATTAACACAAATATAATTATAAATACCAATCCACACCAACATAATTAATAAATAGCAATCCACACAAATATAACTAATAAATACCAATCCACACAAATATAATTAATAAATACCAATCAACACCAACATAATTAATAAATACCAATCCGCACAAATATAACTAATAAATACCAATCCACACAAATATAATTATAAATACCAATCCACACCAACATAATTAATAAATACCAATCCGCACAAACATAATTAATAAATACCAATCAACACAAATATAATTAATTAATACCAGTCAACACAAATATAATTATAAATACCAATCCACACCAACATAATTAATAAATGCTATTCCGCACAAACATAATTAATAAATACCAATCCACACAAATATAATTAATAAATACCAATTAACACCAACATAATTAATAAATACCAATCCACACAAATATAATTAATAAATACCAATCAACACAAATGTAATTAATAACTACCAATCCACATCAATATAATTAATAAATAGCAATCAACACAAATATAATTAATAAATACCAATCAACACCAACATAATTAATAAATACCAATCCACACCAATATAATTATAAATACCAATCCACACCAATATAATTAATAAATACCAATCAACACAAATATAATTAATAAATACCAATCCACACCAACATAATTAATAAATACCAATCCACACAAATATAATTAATAAAAACCAATCAATACCAACATAATTATAAATACCAATCCACACAAATATAATTAGAAATACCAATCCACACCAACATAATTATAAATACCAATCCACACAAATATAATTAATAAATACCAATCAACACAAATAAAATTATAAATACCAGTCCACACCAACATAATTAATAAATACCAATCCACACAAATATAATTAATAAATACCAATCAACACAAATATAATTAATAAATACCAATCAACACCAACATAATTAATAAATACCAATCCACACCAATATTATTGATAAATACCAATCAACACAAATATAATTAATAAATACCAATCAACACAAATATAATTAGAAATACCAATCCACACCAACATAATTAATAAATACCAATCCACACCAATATAATTAATAAATACCAATCAACACAAATATAATTATAAATACCAATCCACACCAACATAATTAATAAATACCAATCCACACAAATATAATTAATAAATACCAATCCACACCAACATAATTAATAAATACCAATCAACACAAATATAATTAATAAATACCAATCCACACCAACATAATTAATAAATACCAATCCACACAAATATCATTAATAAATACCAATCAACACAAATATAATTATAAATACCAATCCACACCAACATAATTAATAAATACCAATCCACACAAATATAATTAATAAATACCAATCCACACCAACATAATTAATAAATCCCAATCCACACAAATATCATTAATAAATACCAATCAACACAAATATAATTAATAAATACCAATCAACACAAATATAATTATAAATACCAATCCACACCAACATAAATAATAAATACCAATCCACACCGACATAATTAATAAATAACAATCAACACAAATATTATTATAAATACCAATCCACACCAACATAATTAATAAATACCAATCCACACAAATATAATTAATAAATACCAATCCACACCAACATAATTAATAAATACCAATCAACACAAATATAATTAATAAATACCAATCCACACCAACATAATTAATAAATACCAATCCACACAAATATCATTAATAAATACCAATCAGCACAAATATAATTATAAATACCAATCCACACCAACATAATTAATAAATACCAATCCACACAAATATAATTAATAAATACCAATCAACACAAATATAATTATAAATACCAATTCACACCAACTTAATTAATAAATACCAATCCGCACAAACATAATTAATAAATACCAATCAACACAAATATAATTAATAAATACCAATCAACACAAATATAATTATAAATACCAATCCACACCAACATAATTAATAAATACCAATCCGCACAAACATAATTAATAAATACCAATCCACACAAATATAATTAATAAATACCAATCCGCACAAACATAATTAATAAATACCAATGAACACAAATATAATTAATAAATACCAATCCACACAAATATAATTAATAAATACCAATCAACACAAATATAATTATAAATAGCAATCCACACCAACATAATTAATAAATACCAATCCACACAAATATAATTAATAAATACCAATTAACACAAATATAATTATAAATACCAATCCACACCAACATAATTAATAAATAGCAATCCACACAAATATAACTAATAAATACCAATCCACACAAATATAATTAATAAATACCAATCAACACCAACATAATTAATAAATATCAATCCACACAAATATAATTAATAAATACCAATCAACACAAATATAATTATAAATAGCAATCCACACCAACATAATTAATAAATACCAATCCACACAAATATAATTAATAAATACCAATTAACACAAATAAAATTATAAATACCAATCCACACCAACATAAGGGGCAGCACAGTGGCGCAGTGGTTAGCACCGCAGCCTCACAGCTCCAGCGACCCGGGTTCAATTCTGGGTACTGCCTGTGTGGAGTTTGCAAGTTCTCCCTGTGTCTGCGTGGGTTTCCTCCGGGTGCTCCGGTTTCCTCCCACATGCCAAAGACTTGCAGGTTGATAGGTAAATTGGCCATTAGCAATTGCCCCTAGTGTAGGTAGGTGGTAGGGAAATATAGGGACAGGAGGGGATGTGGTAGGAATATGGGATTAGTGTAGCATTAGTATAAGTGGGTGGTTGATGGTCGGCACAGACTCGGTGGGCCGAAGGGCCAGTTTCAGTGCTGTATCTCTAAACTAAACTAAACATAATTAATAAATAGCAATCCACACAAATATAACTAATAAATACCAATCCACACAAATATAATTAATAAATAACAATCAACACCAACATAATTAATAAATACCAATCCACACAAATATAACTAATAAATACCAATCCACACAAATATAATTAATAAATACCAATCAACACAAATATAACTAATAAATACCAATCAACACAAATATAATTATAAATACCAATCCACACCAACATAATTAATAAATACCAATCCACACAAATATAACTAATAAATACCAATCCACACCAACATAATTATAAATACCATTCCAAACCAACATAATTAATAAATACCAATCAACACCAACATAATTATAAATACCAATCCACACAAATATAATTAATAAATACCAATCAACACAAATATAATTAAAAATACCAATCCACACCAACATTATTAATAAATACCAATCCACACCAATATAATTAATAAATACCAATCAACACAAATATAATTATAAATACCAATCCACACCAACATAATTAATAAATACCAATCCACACAAATAAAATTAATAAATACCAATCAACACAAATATAATTATAAATACCAATCCACACCAACATAATTAATAAATACCAATCCACACAAATATAATTAATAAATACCAATCAACACAAATATAATTATAAATACCAATCCACACCAACATAATTAATAAATACCAATCCACACAAATATAATAAATAAATACCAATCAACACCAACATAATTAATAAATACCAATCAACACAAATATAATTAATAAATACCAATCAACACAAATATAATTATAAATACCAATAAACACAAA